>NW_027660658.1:0-1000 GCF_963280865.1 Gymnoscopelus braueri | reverse complement strand
CAGTCACGTAAATCAGATTAGTCAAAGTCTATCTAGTTTGCTGCTTAACAGAAATGGAAATTTAAAAAGATATTTTAATGCTCTATTAAAATATAAGTACAGACTCTGTAGCATTCGAGGATTGTGGACGATTTATCTGGCTTGAGAGAGACTGCATACAGAGAGCCTAAAAACCCTGATTTCTGCAGAACGTGCACAGTAACTGTGGCTAGTATGCACATAAAAATTGGAGACTAGATTTGTTATGCTCTAATGCATTCTTTAAGGATGAGGTTTGTAGCTTAGAATACATTTGTGTCCTTAAGTGTCCATAGAAGGTTTGTTTGAGGACGTGACGGTTTGTTTGGGCCAGGGCTGACTGCGCTGGTTGGTTGGTTGGCTGGCTGGCTGGCTGGCTCACTGGCTAGCTGACTGCTTGGCTTGCTGGCAGAATCTTTGCTTGGCCTCATGCTGAGAAGGGAATCTGGGCCCCATGAATAATTCCGCTTTATCTAATGCTGCTACTACTACTTACAGCCTCCCCCCTGTCTAGTTCTCTGTCTGTGTCTTCCAGTCTTCTATTTCCCAGACTCTCCTTTGTCTCTGTCAGTGTCACAAGATTTTACTGTGTTGCCAATGCAATAACTCCTGGAACGACAGGCAGGCTGTTAACGCACGGTGTGAAGCACCCAGTTATCAGCCCAGATATGGACATGCCCAACGTCAGCGGTAAAAAAGCACGTTGCCTGCCCGTATATGGAGATACCCATGGGTGTGTGCCCAAATGATATGGAGATGATGGAGATCATCAGCTTAAATTGACATTTTTAGGCAACGATTTTATTCCCATATTATGGAGATCCCCAATGTCTGCTCAAATGGATCATTAAGCAACGGTTACATCACAGTACGTGCCTGGATCAGGTCTGAATATGGACATACCTGATGTCACAGTACTGACATCATAGCTGGCATACATCATCCAGTGCTGGGTACCCAAACCTGAACACACCCATCAACA
>NW_027660659.1:137500-138906 GCF_963280865.1 Gymnoscopelus braueri | reverse complement strand
GTCCCTGCTTCATCTCTCTCAGCTAAGGGGTCCCTGCTTCATCTGTCTCTCAGCTAAGGGGTCCCTGCTTCATCTGTCTCTCAGCTAAGGGGTCCCTGCTTCATCTCTCTCAGCTAAGGGGTCCCTGCTTCATCTGTCTCTCAGCTAAGGGGTCCCTGCTTCATCTCTCTCTCAGCCAAGGGGTCCCTGCTTCATCTCTCTCTCTCAGCTAAGGGGTCCCTGCTTCATCTCAGCTAAGGGGTCCCTGCTTCATCTCTCTCAGCTAAGGGGTCCCTGCTTCATCTCTCTCTCTCAGCTAAGGGGTCCCTGCTTCATCTCTCTCAGCTAAGGGGTCCCTGCTTCATCTCTCTCTCAGCCAAGGGGTCCCTGCTTCATCTCTCTCTCAGCTAAGGGGTCCCTGCTTCATCTCTCTCAGCTAAGGGGTCCCTGCTTCATCTCTCTCTCTCAGCTAAGGGGTCCCTGCTTCATCTCTCTCTCAGCTAAGGGGTCCCTGCTTCATCTCTCTCAGCTAAGGGGTCCCTGCTTCATCTCTCTCTCTCAGCTAAGGGGTCCCTGCTTCATCTCTCTCAGCTAAGGGGTCCCTGCTTCATCTCTCTCTCAGCCAAGGGGTCCCTGCTTCATCTGTCTCTCAGCTAAGGGGTCCCTGCTTCATCTGTCTCTCAGCTAAGGGGTCCCTGCTTTATCTCTCTCTCAGCTAAGGGGTCCTTGGCCTGAAAACGTTGAAGACCCCCTGCTCTCTATGAACAAACTCATATTATATCAACAGAACGCATGGCATTGTGTGTGTGTGACATGCAGGATGCAACGGTTTTGAAAGTGAAACTGGTCAAAGTCACTGGCCTCCTACTGTATGAGCTTGTAGATCTGCTATTTTTTTAAATACCCAACCAATGTGATATTTATATATATCTATCTATAGCTAAACTCTAAAATGACTCAGTTTCCTGGGTTTATTGTGTTAAATGCACGGTTGAACGGTTTGGAGAGTGTGTGTTATGATTCATAATATAATATGAGTCATAGTAGTTCTGATTGATAATAGAATAAAGGAAGTTATTCTGGGTGTTGAGTCACGTTCAAAGTGTCTCCAAAATGACCACAAAAATGTCAACAAAGACACAAAAAATAAAAGCTGACTTTTATGAGTCACTTCCTCTGTGTCATCACTACCACGCCCTCTGACCTCTGACCTCTAATGACCCTGTAGAGCAGGGACCCCTTAGCTGAGAGAGAGATGAAGCAGGGACCCCTTAGCTGAGAGAGATGAAGCAGGGACCCCTTAGCTGAGAGAGAGATGAAGCAGGGACCCCTTAGCTGAGAGAGATGAAGCAGGGACCCCTTAGCTGAGAGAGAGATGAAGCAGGGACCCCTTAGCTGAGAGAGATGAAGCAGGGACCCCTTAGCTG
>NW_027660659.1:125000-132500 GCF_963280865.1 Gymnoscopelus braueri | reverse complement strand
TACTTGTGTTGCGTGTGTGTGGATGTGTACTTGTGTTGCGTGTGTGTGCATGTGTGCTTGTGTTGCGTGTGTGTGCATGTGTACTTGTGTTGCGTGTGTGTGCATGTGTACTTGTGTTGCGTGTGTGTGCATGTGTACTTGTGTTGCGTGTGTGTGCATGTGTAATTGTGTTGCGTGTGTGTGCATGTGTACTTGTGTTTTTTGTGTGCGTGCATGCATGCGTTTGTTTGTTTGTGCATGTGTGCTTGTGTTTTTTGTGTGCGTGCATGCATGCGTTTGTTTGTGTGTGCATGTGTGCTTGTGTGTGTGTGTGTGTGTGTTTGGGGGGGTCTTCCATAACTGTCAGTCAGAGGGTCTTATCTGTTGGGGGGGGGGGACAGGGTGGGGGGGTTCATTAGCAGATGAATAACATAGAGTCTCACCTACAGACCAGATGAATAACATAGAGTCTCACCTACAGACCAGATGAATAACATAGAGTCTCACCTACAGACCAGATGAATAACATAGAGTCTCACCTACAGACCAGATGAATAACATAGAGTCTCACCTACAGACCAGATGAATAACATAGAGTCTCACCTACAGACCAGATGAATAACATAGAGTCTCACCTACAGACCAGATGAATAACATAGAGTCTCACCTACAGACCAGATGAATAGCATAGAGTCTCACCTACAGACCAGATGAATAACATAGAGTCTCACCTACAGACCAGATGAATAACATAGAGTCTCACCTACAGACCAGATGAATAACATAGAGTCTCACCTACAGACCAGATGAATAACATAGAGTCTCACCTACAGACCAGATGAATAACATAGAGTCTCACCTACAGACCAGATGAATAGCATAGAGTCTCACCTACAGACCAGATGAATAGCATAGAGTCTCACCTACAGACCAGATGAATAGCATAGAGTCTCACCTACAGACCAGATGAATAACATAGAGTCTCACCTACAGACCAGATGAATAACATAGAGTCTCACCTACAGACCAGATGAATAACATAGAGTCTCACCTACAGACCAGATGAATAACATAGAGTCTCACCTACAGACCAGATGAATAACATAGAGTCTCACCTACAGACCAGATGAATAACATAGAGTCTCACCTACAGACCAGATGAATAACATAGAGTCTCACCTACAGACCAGATGAATAACATAGAGTCTCACCTACAGACCAGATGAATAGCATAGAGTCTCACCTACAGACCAGATGAATAACATAGAGTCTCACCTACAGACCAGATGAATAGCATAGAGTCTCACCTACAGACCAGATGAATAACATAGAGTCTCACCTACAGACCAGATGAATAACATAGAGTCTCACCTACAGACCAGATGAATAACATAGAGTCTCACCTACAGACCAGATGAATAGCATAGAGTCTCACCTACAGACCAGATGAATAACATAGAGTCTCACCTACAGACCAGATGAATAGCATAGAGTCTCACCTACAGACCAGATGAATAACATAGAGTCTCACCTACAGACCAGATGAATAACATAGTCTCACCTACAGACCAGATGAATAACATAGAGTCTCACCTACAGACCAGATGAATAACATAGAGTCTCACCTACAGACCAGATGAATAACATAGAGTCTCACCTACAGACCAGATGAATAGCATAGAGTCTCACCTACAGACCAGATGAATAACATAGAGTCTCACCTACAGACCAGATGAATAGCATAGAGTCTCACCTACAGACCAGATGAATAGCATAGAGTCTCACCTACAGACCAGATGAATAACATAGAGTCTCACCTACAGACCAGATGAATAGCATAGAGTCTCACCTACAGACCAGATGAATAACATAGAGTCTCACCTACAGACCAGATGAATAACATAGAGTCTCACCTACAGACCAGATGAATAGCATAGAGTCTCACCTACAGACCAGATGAATAACATAGAGTCTCACCTACAGACCAGATGAATAACATAGAGTCTCACCTACAGACCAGATGAATAACATAGAGTCTCACCTACAGACCAGATGAATAACATAGAGTCTCACCTACAGACCAGATGAATAACATAGAGTCTCACCTACAGACCAGATGAATAACATAGAGTCTCACCTACAGACCAGATGAATAGCATAGAGTCTCACCTACAGACCAGATGAATAGCATAGAGTCTCACCTACAGACCAGATGAATAACATAGAGTCTCACCTACAGACCAGATGAATAACATAGAGTCTCACCTACAGACCAGATGAATAACATAGAGTCTCACCTACAGACCAGATGAATAGCTTAGAGTCTCACCTACAGACCAGATGAATAGCATAGAGTCTCACCTACAGACCAGATGAATAACATAGAGTCTCACCTACAGACCAGATGAATAACATAGAGTCTCACCTACAGACCAGATGAATAACATAGAGTCTCACCTACAGACCAGATGAATAACATAGAGTCTCACCTACAGACCAGATGAATAACATAGAGTCTCACCTACAGACCAGATGAATAGCATAGAGTCTCACCTACAGACCAGATGAATAGCATAGAGTCTCACCTACAGACCAGATGAATAACATAGAGTCTCACCTACAGACCAGATGAATAACATAGAGTCTCACCTACAGACCAGATGAATAACATAGAGTCTCACCTACAGACCAGATGAATAGCATAGAGTCTCACCTACAGACCAGATGAATAGCATAGAGTCTCACCTACAGACCAGATGAATAACATAGAGTCTCACCTACAGACCAGATGAATAACATAGAGTCTCACCTACAGACCAGATGAATAGCATAGAGTCTCACCTACAGACCAGATGAATAGCATAGAGTCTCACCTACAGACCAGATGAATAACATAGAGTCTCACCTACAGACCAGATGAATAACATAGAGTCTCACCTACAGACCAGATGAATAGCATAGAGTCTCACCTACAGACCAGATGAATAACATAGAGTCTCACCTACAGACCAGATGAATAACATAGAGTCTCACCTACAGACCAGATGAATAACATAGAGTCTCACCTACAGACCAGATGAATAGCATAGAGTCTCACCTACAGACCAGATGAATAGCATAGAGTCTCACCTACAGACCAGATGAATAACATAGAGTCTCACCTACAGACCAGATGAATAACATAGAGTCTCACCTACAGACCAGATGAATAACATAGAGTCTCACCTACAGACCAGATGAATAGCATAGAGTCTCACCTACAGACCAGATGAATAGCATAGAGTCTCACCTACAGACCAGATGAATAACATAGAGTCTCACCTACAGACCAGATGAATAGCATAGAGTCTCACCTACAGACCAGATGAATAGCATAGAGTCTCACCTACAGACCAGATGAATAGCATAGAGTCTCACCTACAGACCAGATGAATAACATAGAGTCTCACCTACAGACCAGATGAATAGCATAGAGTCTCACCTACAGACCAGATGAATAACATAGAGTCTCACCTACAGACCAGATGAATAACATAGAGTCTCACCTACAGACCAGATGAATAGCATAGAGTCTCACCTACAGACCAGATGAATAGCATAGAGTCTCACCTACAGACCAGATGAATAACATAGAGTCTCACCTACAGACCAGATGAATAACATAGAGTCTCACCTACAGACCAGATGAATAGCATAGAGTCTCACCTACAGACCAGATGAATAACATAGAGTCTCACCTACAGACCAGATGAATAGCATAGAGTCTCACCTACAGACCAGATGAATAGCATAGAGTCTCACCTACAGACCAGATGAATAACATAGAGTCTCACCTACAGACCAGATGAATAACATAGAGTCTCACCTACAGACCAGATGAATAACATAGAGTCTCACCTACAGACCAGATGAATAACATAGAGTCTCACCTACAGACCAGATGAATAACATAGAGTCTCACCTACAGACCAGATGAATAACATAGAGTCTCACCTACAGACCAGATGAATAGCATAGAGTCTCACCTACAGACCAGATGAATAACATAGAGTCTCACCTACAGACCAGATGAATAGCATAGAGTCTCACCTACAGACCAGATGAATAACATAGAGTCTCACCTACAGACCAGATGAATAACATAGAGTCTCACCTACAGACCAGATGAATAGCATAGAGTCTCACCTACAGACCAGATGAATAACATAGAGTCTCACCTACAGACCAGATGAATAACATAGAGTCTCACCTACAGACCAGATGAATAGCATAGAGTCTCACCTACAGACCAGATGAATAGCATAGAGTCTCACCTACAGACCAGATGAATAACATAGAGTCTCACCTACAGACCAGATGAATAACATAGAGTCTCACCTACAGACCAGATGAATAACATAGAGTCTCACCTACAGACCAGATGAATAACATAGAGTCTCACCTACAGACCAGATGAATAGCATAGAGTCTCACCTACAGACCAGATGAATAGCATAGAGTCTCACCTACAGACCAGATGAATAACATAGAGTCTCACCTACAGACCAGATGAATAACATAGAGTCTCACCTACAGACCAGATGAATAACATAGAGTCTCACCTACAGACCAGATGAATAGCTTAGAGTCTCACCTACAGACCAGATGAATAGCATAGAGTCTCACCTACAGACCAGATGAATAACATAGAGTCTCACCTACAGACCAGATGAATAACATAGAGTCTCACCTACAGACCAGATGAATAACATAGAGTCTCACCTACAGACCAGATGAATAGCATAGAGTCTCACCTACAGACCAGATGAATAACATAGAGTCTCACCTACAGACCAGATGAATAGCATAGAGTCTCACCTACAGACCAGATGAATAACATAGAGTCTCACCTACAGACCAGATGAATAACATAGAGTCTCACCTACAGACCAGATGAATAACATAGAGTCTCACCTACAGACCAGATGAATAACATAGAGTCTCACCTACAGACCAGATGAATAACATAGAGTCTCACCTACAGACCAGATGAATAACATAGAGTCTCACCTACAGACCAGATGAATAGCATAGAGTCTCACCTACAGACCAGATGAATAGCATAGAGTCTCACCTACAGACCCAGATGGAAGCAGCTCTTTTTTCCTCTGACATTAACATGTGAAGAGACTGAAACAGAGACGTTATGTATCAGTTGCATGTGTGTGTGTGTGTGTGTGTGTGTGTGTGTGTGTGTGTGTGTGTGTGTGTGTGTGTGTGTGTGTGTGTGTGTGTGTGTGTGTGTGTGTGTGTGTGTGTGTGTGGGGGGGGGGGGGTCCCCTGCCCCGCCCCCTATACCCTATTTCCCCTATTTGTGTATCTAAGGTTTTTTTTGGTCATATTTATTAAACGTTTACTGACTTCTAGGGCTTTGTAAACTGATGGTTACACGTTTAGTAACGTTTAGATACACTTTTACTTCACAAAGCCTTAAAAGTCACACAATTAAATTAGTAAAATGTCATAGTTGTGACACAACTCTACTAGTTATGGAGATTTGTTTCTAAGTGTGTGTGTGTGTGTCTGTGTGTGTGTGTGCCTGTGCATGTGCATGTGCATGTGCATGTGCATGTGCATGTGCATGTGCATGTGCATGTGCATGTGCATGTCTGTGCGTGTGCGTGTGCGTGTGCGTGTGTCTGTGTCTGTGTCTGCGTGTGCGTGTCTCTGTGTGTGTGTGTCTCTGTGTGTCTGTTTGTCTGCGTGTGTGCGTGTGTGTGTGTGTGTCTGTGTCTGCGTGTCTGCGTGTCTGCGTGTGTGCGTCTCTGTTTGTCTGTGTGTCTGCGTGTGTGTCTGTGTGTCTGTGCATATATATTTATGTATAATACGTTTACATATTTATATTTATATATATAAATATCTCTCAGTATGTTTTGCTCTTGCATGTATTTCTCCCCGCCTGCAGTTCCAGCTTTGGGCTTGGTATAAACGGCTTTGTGTCTCTCTTCTTCTGCAAAGGAAAAACCGACCAGTGGGTTTATGTCCTCTTTTCATGTCAGGGAGACAGAGTCTTGTAGAATCGGGGGGGGGGGGGGGGGGGGGAGCGTGCCTCCAGTAAAGTAAAAGTACCTAAAAATTGTAGTTAAGTACATGTACTTAACACATTGTGTGCCAGAGGTTTATTAAAATAGGGTACGTTCAGTGCCTGCTATTCTTCCATCCAATGGGCCAAAAACGGTCCGGACCGTTTATGGCACTCAATGCGTTAAGTAAATGTACTTAGTTACTTTATACCACTGGTTCCAACGTGTCTATCTGATCATTTTGTTTTTTATTTTCAGACGCCCGAGCTGAGTGGAGAGAAGAGACCCCGAGGACGACCCAGGAAATGGGTGAGTCTCACGTTCACGCCTCCATCACGCTCTTATCCAATGAGAGACCACCGCAATGCTCTTATCCAATGAAAAACCACCATGATGCTCTTATCGTAAATACTGGCTTAACTGTAATACTGGCTAAGTGTAAGGGTCCATTTGTTTCCATTTGTACACTCTCAGAGTTATTGTGTGTGTGTGTGTGTGTGTGTGTGTGTTTGTTTGTGTGTGTGTGTGTGTGTGTGATAACCAGGGGTGCATGTAACTGGTTGCGCAGGTGCGCATGCGTGGTCAAAATGCATGCTGCGCGGCACATCAGACGAAGGGAAGCGCGTTCGCGTACCAACAGCTGGGACAGGAATTTACTTCCTGAAGCCACACTCACACAATCACGCTAAAGCACGCGTCGGCCCCATACACAGCCATTAGGCGGCGGGGGAGGGGACGCATGCTGCACCTGATTGTGTGAGTGTGGCCTCAGGTGACCCTGACACACAGACACAGTCAGTCGCACGCAGCACGCTGCTGGCCGTGTTACAGGCACTCGCCACCCGATGATGAACGCACCGTGATGGTGCAAAATATGCCGCGAACGTCCCAATCTGGCGGATAAAATCAAGCGCAGCACAGGGCACCAACCATGGGGAACCCCCGTTGACAAAGCTGTCCCGGGGGGCACCGAACCGGGTCCGCGCTGAACCCCCCTCCCCCCCCCCCCCCGTTGACAAAACGCACCGGACCTTTTTATTTACCATTTATTTGGTGAACACCAAGTAACATCTCAAGGTTCTCTTCTCAGTACTAGACCAAGTTATGTTACCCCTGGTGATAACACAGCCTGTGATGGAACACTGCACATCGGTGGTGCAGTTTTACAGCCCGAGCCTGAAGCCAGAGACCTTTTTATTTATTTATTTATTATTATTAATGAATTATTTTCCAGCGCGCGCTTTCACTGGTGAGCTCAGCAGCTGCTCTCTGCTCTGATTAAAACACAAGGAGACACAAGGACAACACACACACATCACACTACAGAGTAAGACATGCTCCTCTAGACACAAGGAGAACACACACATCACACTACAGAGTAAGACATGCTCCTCTAGACACAAGGAGAACACACACACATCACACTACAGAGTAAGACATGCTCCTCTAGACACAAGGA
>NW_027660659.1:97500-120000 GCF_963280865.1 Gymnoscopelus braueri | reverse complement strand
TCACATTTCTAAAGCCTTTTCAACTGCAATGAAAAAAGAAATCTTTGCCTGCGGGTGTCGCTGTTGAGGGATTTTGCCTGTCAATCGTCACCTCTGCTCCGCCCCCCCCAAAGGAAAGGATAGGGGAGGGGAGGGGCGAGGAGGGGAGTGGGCGGGATTAATGGCCTGTGACTTCACTGCCCAAGGGCCAATCTCAGATTACTTTTCAGCCTAATTATTCAGAAAACCCCAGACCACAGAAAATCCACTGAATGTTGGAGCAGGTCATAAAACACCCCAAAAAACATAAAAAAATCAAAAGTGAAAATGAATGTCATAAAACCTTTAACAATAATTTCACTCTTGACGGTGTAAAATGAAATTGGTTTCATTTCACACTCTCAAGAGTTAAAGATCTATACGGGTCCATTTGGTTACCAAGGGGTCATCCCTATGTTCCCCGGGTTCTATGTTCCCCACTAAGGTTATAGTTAGGGTTAGGTTTAGGTTAGGTCCTATATTCCCCGCTCTCCCTAGGAAAGCGGGGAACATAGGACCCGGGGGAACATAGGTACGGTCCCGGTTACCAACTCTCCATCATTTAGCTGGGGACCACCTGGAACCCCCTCAAGGACCACATGGTGGTCCCCGGACCACTGGTCTAAACAATATGATATCAACATAATAATATGTGCATTTAAACTATAAGATACCAGGTCTACAAACAGGCTATGTAAATGACATTTTAGCCTTTGCATGCATGGTCATCAAGGCTAGGTCAATGCTACGTGCTAAGGCTAGGTCAATGCTACGTGCTAAGGCTAGGTCAATGCTACGTGCTAAGGCTAGGTCAATGCTATGTGCTAAGGCTAGGTCAATGCTACGTCAGAGCTGCCAACTCTCACCCTTTGAGAGTGAGAGTCACGCAATTTAACCTCTTCTCACGCCTCACGCCACACTTGCCATTTCTCACGCTTTTCCCCCCCCTCTCACAGCAAAAAAAAAAAAAAAAAAAGAGCAACCGGTGGAAAACGGAAGCCTCGTCCTAAAACACACTGCCACCCTTTTTTCGCGGACCGTGGCCGCCGCATTAGACCGGGGGCGAGGGTGTTTTAGGACGACTTTTCCAGATTTGGGGAGGTGCGCTGCGCCACGGTTCACAAGACGCTCGTCTGTCACTAATACAAACCAATCAGAGGCAGCTTAAGGCGGGTCATTGCGTCTCTCTAGCCAAGGAGAAGGATTTAAGGAAGCGCAACACTTTGGTGGAGAAATTAAAAAAGTATACAACGTGAAACGCCGACCGATGCGTCTGTGTCAGCGCCTCAATATGCCGTGACTGATTCTGAAGCGGGTCAAACGGTAGATAACTTAAGGTTATGTAGAGAGTAACATTATAATACCAGCCTGTAAGGGGAGGTAGAGTGTAACATTATAATACCAGCCTGTAGGGGGAGGTAGAGAGTCACATTATAATACCAGCCTGTCTACCAGCCTGTAGGGGGAGGTAAAGAGTCACATAATACCAGCCTGTAGGGGGAGGTAGAGAGTAACATATTATTATACCAGCCTGTAGGGGGAGGTAGAGAGTAACATATTATTATACCAGCCTGTAGGGGGAGGTAGAGAGTAACATATTATTATACCAGCCTGTAGGGGGAGGTAGAGAGTAACATATTATTATACCAGCCTGTAGGGGGAGGTAGAGAGTCACATTATAATACCAGCCTGTCTACCAGCCTGTAGGGGGAGGTAAAGAGTCACATAATACCAGCCTGTAGGGGGAGGTAGAGAGTAACATATTATTATACCAGCCTGTAGGGGGAGGTAGAGAGTAACATATTATTATACCAGCCTGTAGGGGGAGGTAGAGAGTAACATATTATTATACCAGCCTGTAGGGGGAGGTAGAGAGTAACATATTATAATACCAGCCTGTAGGGGGAGGTAGAGAGTAACATATTATAATACCAGCCTGTAGGGGGAGGTAGAGAGTAACATATTATAATACCAGCCTGTAGGGGGAGGTAGAGAGTAACATATTATAATACCAGCCTGTAGGGGGAGGTAGAGAGTAACATATTATAATACCAGCCTGTAGGGGGAGGTAGAGAGTAACATATTATAATACCAGCCTGTAGGGGGAGGTAGAGAGTAACATATTATAATACCAGCCTGTAGGGGGAGGTAGAGAGTAACACATTATAATACCAGCCTGTAGGGGGAGGTAGAGAGTAACATATTATAATACCAGCCTGTAGGGGGAGGTAGAGAGTAACACATTATAATACCAGCCTGTAGGGGGAGGTAGAGAGTAACATATTATAATACCAGCCTGTAGGGGGAGGTAGAGAGTAACATATTATAATACCAGCCTGTAGGGGGAGGTAGAGAGTAACATAGTATAATACCAGCCTGTAGGGGGAGGTAGAGAGTAACATGTTATAATACCAGCCTGTAGGGGGAGGTAGAGAGTAACATATTATAATACCAGCCTGTAGGGGGAGGTAGAGAGTAACATATTATAATACCTTTGCTCTAAGTGAAACCTGTGTCCAAACCCAATGTTGAATAAATGTGACTAACAATAGCATAATGTAGTCGTGTTTTTCATCAGAATTAATGAATAAATGCAATTATTAACACTATATAAGCATGAGGGGGCCGACAGGGAGAGCAGCTGGCATGGGGGTGAAGACATCAGTCTTAATGTTAAATTCCTCTAAATCAGCGTTAAAAAGGGCCCTTTTTAAATTTTGGGCCCCCAATTTTTTTTTCGCATTATGACAGTTAAAGCCTCACTCTTAGAAATTTCTGAAAGTTGGCAGCCCTGGCTACGTGCTAAGGCTAGGTCAATGCTACGTGCTAAGGCTAGGTCAATGCTACGTGCTAAGGCTAGGTCAATGCTACGTACAGTTACTACTAGTTACTGTACTACTGTATTACTTTAGAAAAAAGACTGAAGACATTATAATGTTTACTGTGATTATGATAAGCTTATATTTCATATCACAAACACCATTTTTTTCTTTTTTTTGGCCGATACCGATAATGGCAAATATTGAGCGATATACCGGTGCATCCCTTCCTCTAACTGCTCCCGATGAGCAGGTTGTTGGTGCCTTGCATGGCGGTGTGTGTGTGTCTGTGTGTGTGTGTGTGTGTGTGTGTGTGTGTGTGTGTGTGTGTGTGTGTGTGTGTGTGTGTGTGTGCGTGCGTGCGTGCGTGCGTGCGTGCGTGCGTGCGTGCGTGCGTGCGTGCGTGCGTGCGTGCGTGCGTGCGTGTGTGTGTGTGCACCATTCACTGTTGTTGTGTCACATGTGTCTGTCTGTCCTTCCTTCCTTCCGGTGTCGACACTGACTGTGATACACGCACACGCACACGCACACGCGCACGCACGCACACACACACACACACACACACACACACGCACACGCACGCACACACACACACACACACACACACACACACACACACACACACACAACACACGCCAGCTGTTCACAACAATTCCGGGGGGGGGGCTCTAAATGTGCTATACGATGTCAGTGGTAGAGAGCTGTACACTTTCTCTCTCTCTCTCTCTCTCTCTCTCTCTCTCTCTCTCTCTCTCTCTCTCTCTCTCTCTCTCTCTCTCTCACTCTCTCTCTCTCTCTCTCGTGCGCGCGCGCGCGCTCAGCTCAGCTGTCCAGTCCCGGTCTTAGAGCCATTTCCTGTGGTGTGTGTGTGTGTGTGTGTGTGTGTGTGTGTGTGTGTGTGTGTGTGTGTGTGTGTGTGTGTGTGTGTGTGTATGTGTGTGTGTGTGTGCTGAACTTTGTTCCGGATCCCCCCCCCCCCACTCACTGACTGACTCACTACTCTAATAATAATAATAATAATAATAATAATCTGTTATGTTTCTTCTTTTTTTTTTTTTTTGCAGCCACAGCAAGTGGTCCAGAAAGAACCTGCTCAGGTGAGTGACTTAAAACCAACAGAAATGACTAAATATCAATAGAAATGATTTAAAATCGATAGAACCTATTTAACCCATTCAAACCAGGAAAGCATCTGTGTCATTTTAGATTTACTTTTTAAATATAGCAGAAACACACGTTTTAATTTTAATTTTAAACTGTTTGGATTTAGATTTTTTTTAATCTGCCTCAGACACACTTTGACTTAGACATATGCTACAGTAGGTTCATTGTTTACCTATGATCCTATAGTTTACTGAGACACTACACTGTCTCTGTATTCTATGATCCTATAGTTTACTGAGACACTACACTGTCTCTGTATTCTATGATCCTATAGTTTACTGAGACACTACACTGTCTCTCTGTATTCTATGATCCTATAGTTTACTGAGACACTACACTGTCTCTGTGTATTCTATGATCCTATAGTTTACTGAGACACTACACTGTCTCTGTATTCTATGATCCTATAGTTTACTGAGACACTACACTGTCTCTCTGTATTCTATGATCCTATAGTTTACTGAGACACTACACTGTCTCTGTGTATTCTATGATCCTATAGTTTACTGAGACACTACACTGTCTCTCTGTATTCTATGATCCTATAGTTTACTGAGACACTACACTGTCTCTCTGTATTCTATGATCCTATAGTTTACTGAGACACTACACTGTCTCTCTGTATTCTATGATCCTATAGTTTACTGAGACACTACACTGTCTCTCTGTATTCTATGATCCTATAGTTTACTGAGACACTACACTGTCTCTGTATTCTATGATCCTATAGTTTACTGAGACACTACACTGTCTCTGTATTCTATGATCCTATAGTTTACTGAGACACTACACTGTCTCTGTGTATTCTATGATCCTATAGTTTACTGAGACACTACACTGTCTCTCTGTATTCTATGATCCTATAGTTTACTGAGACACTACACTGTCTCTGTATTCTATGATCCTATAGTTTACTGATACACTACACTGTCTCTGTATTCTATGATCCTATAGTTTACTGAGACACTACACTGTCTCTGTATTCTATGATCCTATAGTTTACTGAGACACTACACTGTCTCTGTATTCTATGATCCTATAGTTTACTGAGACACTACACTGTCTCTGTATTCTATGATCCTATAGTTTACTGATACACTACACTGTCTCTGTATTCTATGATCCTATAGTTTACTGAGACACTACACTGTCTCTGTATTCTATGATCCTATAGTTTACTGAGACACTACACTGTCTCTGTATTCTATGATCCTATAGTTTACTGAGACACTACACTGTCTCTGTATTCTATGATCCTATAGTTTACTGAGAAACTACACTGTCTCTGTGTATTCTATAATCCTATAGTTTACTGAGACACTACACTGTCTCTGTGTATTCTATGATCCTATAGTTTACTGAGACACTACACTGTCTCTCTGTATTCTATGATCCTATAGTTTACTGAGACACTACACTGTCTCTCTGTATTCTATGATCCTATAGTTTACTGAGACACTACACTGTCTCTCTGTATTCTATGATCCTATAGTTTACTGAGACACTACACTGTCTCTCTGTATTCTATGATCCTATAGTTTACTGAGACACTACACTGTCTCTGTATTCTATGATCCTATAGTTTACTGAGACACTACACTGTCTCTGTATTCTATGATCCTATAGTTTACTGAGACACTACACTGTCTCTGTGTATTCTATGATCCTATAGTTTACTGAGACACTACACTGTCTCTCTGTATTCTATGATCCTATAGTTTACTGAGACACTACACTGTCTCTGTATTCTATGATCCTATAGTTTACTGATACACTACACTGTCTCTGTATTCTATGATCCTATAGTTTACTGAGACACTACACTGTCTCTGTATTCTATGATCCTATAGTTTACTGAGACACTACACTGTCTCTGTATTCTATGATCCTATAGTTTACTGAGAAACTACACTGTCTCTGTGTATTCTATAATCCTATAGTTTACTGAGACACTACACTGTCTCTGTATTCTATGATCCTATAGTTTACTGAGACACTACACTGTCTCTGTATTCTATGATCCTATAGTTTACTGAGACACTACACTGTCTCTGTATTCTATGATCCTATAGTTTACTGAGAAACTACACTGTCTCTGTGTATTCTATAATCCTATAGTTTACTGAGACACTACACTGTCTCTGTATTCTATGATCCTATAGTTTACTGAGACACTACACTGTCTCTGTATTCTATGATCCTATAGTTTACTGAGACACTACACTGTCTCTGTATTCTATGATCCTATAGTTTACTGATACACTACACTGTCTCTGTATTCTATGATTCTATAGTTTACTGAGACACTACACTGTCTCTGTATTCTATGATCCTATAGTTTACTGAGACACTACACTGTCTCTGTATTCTATGATCCTATAGTTTACTGAGACACTACACTGTCTCTCTGTATTCTATGATCCTATAGTTTACTGAGAAACTACACTGTCTCTGTGTATTCTATAATCCCATAGTTTACTGAGACACTACACTGTCTCTCTGTATTCTATGATCCTATAGTTTACTGAGACACTACACTGTCTCTCTGTATTCTATGATCCTATAGTTTACTGAGACACTACACTGTCTCTCTGTATTCTATGATCCTATAGTTTACTGAGACACTACACTGTCTCTCTGTATTCTATGATCCTATAGTTTACTGAGACACTACACTGTCTCTGTATTCTATGATCCTATAGTTTACTGAGACACTACACTGTCTCTATGTATTCTATGATCCTATAGTTTACTGAGACACTACACTGTCTCTCTGTATTTTATGATCCTATAGTTTACTGAGACACTACACTGTCTCTGTATTCTATGATCCTATAGTTTACTGAGACACTACACTGTCTCTCTGTATTCTATGATCCTATAGTTTACTGAGACACTACACTGTCTCTGTATTCTATGATTCTATAGTTTACTGAGACACTACACTGTCTCTGTATTCTATGATCCTATAGTTTATAGTTTACTGAGACACTACACATATTCTATGTATGTGTTTACCTTGTTTACTGTAAGTCACTCTGGATAAAGAGCCTCTGATAAATAGACTTTAGAGAAGAGATCCAGTAGAACTAAGACAAGTCATCACACTCCGAAAATAGCCGATTTACAAGCTCACAGCGCGTTGCAGACGCATTGTGAGCTTATAGATCTGCTTATAAATCTGCCATTACGACGCCATCAAGGCGCCAGAATACATTTCAGTTGACCAAATCACCTGTAGATTTAAAACTAGACTAATAGTATAACATTTAAAACTAGACTAATAGTATAACATTTAAAACTAGACTAATAGTATAACATTTAAAACTAGACTAATAGTATAACATTTAAAACTAGACTAATAGTATAACATTTAAAACTAGACTAATAGTATAACATTTAAAACTAGACTAATAGTATAACATTTCAGACTAAAATATGACTCAAACTAAATGGAATTTTATTCAAAAGACTATGACTAAAAACTACACCAAAATGTGCTGTCAAAATTAACACTGGATTGATGTAATCTAATGCAATCTAATGTAATGTAATGTAATCTAATGTAATGTAATTTAATGTAATTTAATGTAATCTAATGTAATGTAATCTAATGTAATGTAATGTAATGTAATGTAATGTAATGTAATGTAATCTAAAGTAATGTAATGTAATCTAAAGTAATGTAAACTAATCTAATGTAATCTCTTATCCCCAGGAAGAGGAGGAGGAGATGGAGGATTCTCCAGAGGAGGACTAGCGCCCCCTAGAGGAGCACCACGCCTCTACCTCAGAACCAGCTGTCAGCTCTTTTTTCCAAGACTGTTTGACCACTTTTAGTAACCTTTGACCTTTGGGCCTTTTTGTTTTTTACGTTTTAGTTTTATTTGTATTTTATTTTATTTTGTGGTTTTGATTTCCTGATTCCCTTTTCTTGCCATCATTGTCCTTTTTTATTATTTCTTTCTTTCTTTCTTTCTTTTTGTTTCAGTTTTGGGATCTCTTTATATTTGGGGTTAAAGGAGTAGTTCACCCCAAAACAATGACTTGTTTCCTATCAACTAAACACCCAATGAAGCATTGTGTTCATTAGAGAGTTACACCACTACCCAGAGCCTTGTATTAGAGAGTTACACCCCGACCCAGAGCCTTGTATTAGAGAGTTACACCCCTACCCAGAGCCTTGTATTAGAGAGTTACACCCCGACCCAGAGCCTTGTATTAGAGAGTTACACCCCTACCCAGAGCCTTGTATTAGAGAGTTACACCCCTACCCAGAGCCTTGTATTAGAGAGTTACAACCCTACCCAGAGCCTTGTATTAGAGAGTTACACCCCTACCCAGAGCCTTGTATTAGAGAGTTACACCCCTACCCAGAGCCTTGTATTAGAGAGTTCCGCCAATGATGGGCAGAAAACAGCGCCGGTCACGTGGTTCATGTAACTCTAAATAGTGACAAACGCTCATAGACTAAGGAAGTGCATTCCTTAACTTCCTGGTTCAGGGCTTTGTCACTATTGGCCAATAGAAGGCTCTGTAGAAGATCTGGCCCGAAGAAGTGAACGGAGGTGACGCAACTCTCCTTGAATGGCTCCGCCCCTACCCAGGAAAGGGGTGTGGCCGTGGAAAGGGGGCGTGGCCGGAAAAGACACTCCCGGGTTATGTGAAGTCAGGGTGCTATATTTAGTGAGTGAGTGGTGTTCCATATAAAAGAATCTCTCTTAGCTGGTGTAGTCGCCCCGTCCTAGTCTGTGGGTTCACGTAGCGCTCTTGTTTTGTTTTCGTGGCGTTCCTGAGACGATCATTCGATGAGCGGGTCATCTGTCAATAGGAGACTCAGTTAGGAGTTAGGAGACTCAGTTAGGAGTTAGGAGACTCAGTTAGGAGTTAGGACACTCGGGTTAGGAGTTAGGACACTCGGTTAGGAGTTAGGACACTCGGTTAAGAGTTAGGACACTCGGTTAGGAGTTAGGAGACTCAGTTAGGAGTTAGGAGACTCGGTTAGGAGACTCAGTTAGGAGTTAGGAGACTCGGTTAGGAGTTAGGAGACTCGGTTAGGAGTTAGGAGACTCAGTTAGGAGTTAGGAGACTCAGTTAGGAGTTAGGAGACTCGGTTAGGAGTTAGGAGACTCAAGAGGTAGAAGACGCAAAGAGTCTCCTAACTCCTAACTGAGTCTCCTAACTCCTAACTGCCTACCATAACAAACTGGCTACCACAGACTCAGGAATGAGACAAAAAACGACATAAATCTACATGAATTAAAGGCTTCGTGGCGTGTGTAATTGATAAAAAAATAAGTATTTTTTGGGGCGACCTATCCCTTTAACAGGGTCTCAAAATGTGACCCCGCCCCCCAGAGAGGAGAGGGAGAGTGAGGGTCACATGGTGGGGGGTTTGGTTTGGTTGTGATGATGCAATGTTTCTTTATAAACTGCTGTAGGAGTAACATGCACAACACACACACACACACACACACACACACACACACACACACACACACACACACACACACACCTATCCCATCCTAGAGTTCACCAAAGACAAGGGAGGCACTCGAATCTCGCCTTCAGGTTAAAGGGATAGTTCACCCACACATTTTTTTTTTCTATCTATTAGTCACCCTTTTTTTTTGTCGCATTCCTAAGCCAATAAATGACCGGCAGAGTATCCTTTGAGTCTCCTACCGGTTACATTAGCATCTTTCCTTTGAATCTCCTACCGGTTACATTAGCATCTTTCCGCCCGTAATAAAATTATTGTCTCAGGAATGCGACAAAAACAAAAAAAACTCCATGACTTCAAGGCTTCATGGGGTTTGTAATTGATAGAAAATAAGTAATTATTTGGGTGAACTATTCCTTTAAGAAACAAAACTGCTTCTTTCTTCCTCGCTAAACGGTTTAAAGCCTGATTTTCACTATAGTTGCCTGGCCGGTGCGGCACGCTCCGTAATATATTACGGAACTGCAAACTGCAGACTTAAAGTGTAAATTCAGGCTTTAGACTCCGTCATAAGATGGTCTTTTCTTGGCGGAAGAATCGTATTGTTTCTCCTCAAACGGTTTTCCTTTTCTTCTTACTTGAATGAGGTCAGTTTTCTCGACGGATTTCTAAGCCGACGTTTAAGAGCTTCAGCTTTAAATGTGATTCAGGGCCGAGTGAACATCACCGTATGTTTCTGACCGTAATCTCTCCATATTTAACATTTCTCATTTATTTAGTCAAAACATTTTTTAAAGTTTTAAATAGTGGTTAAAGCCAGGGAAACGCGTGTGTTTTGCGCGGCCCACATCTTCAGAAGGAAGAGCTTTAAATTAGCGATACGTTCAAAGGGCCAAAACGTCCTGATTTCTCGCCAGGTTTCACGTCTTTCTCGTGGGACCGTTGAGTTCACGTCTTTTCTGCATTGGGCGGACGGACGGGACTCCCGCGTCTTTGGTGCGAAACAGAACCTCACTCCACACATGGATGATTAAGTGATGATTCTAACCTTTTTAAGGTTTTTAACCTTTTTAAGGTTTTTAACCTTTTTAAGGTTTTTAACCTTTTTAAGGTTTTTAGACCGTTCATGACAGAAACTACTGTATCTCACGTCTTCAGAACGGCATCTGTTTAAATCCACTCGTTGTACATTAGGTGCTTAGTTTACCATTTTTGTTTTCTTTAGTTTTTTTCCTTCACCTCTTGTTTTGCGCGACATTTAAAAAAAAATCCATCACACACACACACACACACACACACACACACACACACACACACACACACACAAACACACACACACAGTCTGCCTTTTACAAAGCCGACCTCACACCAGCCTTGGACCTAGTGGACCACAGCACAGATCAAACCGTTACGTTACCTCATGTAAACACAACAGATACCTGCTGCCTTGCACTGTAATACCCCAGGGAACCGCCTGTAGGGGGCGCCATGTGCACAGAAAGGGTTTTTGTTTTTATGAGCTGCCAGCACTGCCTTTCTTTCACGTATTCCGTATTCCTTTACCATTCTATGTGCGTTATTTAAACCATTTTCTACGCACTCCTCTTCGCAGCCGCTGAGCATCACGGCGCTCTCGGCATTCGTTCGTTTTTCTTTTTTTGCTCTGGCCGCCTCGAGCAGAAAATATCTCAACTTTCGGTAAGAGGAGCGCCTCCTACAGGCTGCGTGTGACGACCTGGTGTTTTTACGTTGTTTCAGCTAGCTTATTGAGCTAATAATACGTTGTTTCATCTAGCTTAATGTGCTAACAACGCATTGTTTCAGCTAGCTTATTGAGCTAATAACGCATTGTTTCAGCTAGGCTATCAATGCTAATAACGCATTGTTTCAGCTAGGCTATCAGTGCTAATAACGCATTGTTTCAGCTAGGCTATCAGTGCTAATAACGCATTGTTTCAGCTAGGCTATCAGTGCTAATAACGCATTGTTTCAGCTAGGCTATCAGTGCTAATAACGCATTGTTTCAGCTAGGCTATCAATGCTAATAACGCATTGTTTCAGCTAGGCTATCAGTGCTAATAACGCATTGTTTCAGCTAGGCTATCAGTGCTAATAACGCATTGTTTCAGCTAGGCTATGTGTGCTTGCTAATAACGCATTGTTTCAGCTAGGCTATCTGTGCTAATAACGCATTGTTTCAGCTAGGCTATCTGTGCTAATTACGCATTGTTTCAGCTAGGCTATGTGTGCTTGCTAATAACGCATTGTTTCAGCTAGACTTATCTGTGCTAATAACGCATTGTTTCAGATAGACGTATCTGTGCTAATAACGCATTGTTTCAGCTAGGCTATCAGTGCTAATTACGCATTGTTTCAGCTAGGCTATCTGTGCTAATGACGCGGATGGCTTGCCGTTCGTGCGCAGCAACAGCGGTCGATCGGTTCAACGCGTTGCGGGCGTCGGTTAAGCGCTGCGTTGTGAGGGTCTCTGGACGTGATGTCCCAAAGCCCCTCCTCCTCCGCTCATAAAACCCTCTCTGTGGAACAACGGACCCCCTCATAACGTATTATTGTAAAGGTGCTCTTAAGAACCCTGACTGTACTGCCAGCCAGCACCTAACGGGTGCCGATATGCAAAATGTCTCATCATTTCAAAACTACCTCTGAGTTTTAAACCACAACAACAGCTCAAGAAATGGCACGCTGCTACTACTACAACACACACACACACACACACACACACACACACACACACACACACACACACACACACACACACACACACACACACACACACACACACACACGTTAAACAGGACAATGCATAGGCAGTGTGCGTTGAGATGTCATTGATACTGTACGTTGTAACGAGATCAGTCACTGTTATAGCGGAGTGGCTGCTTGTCTGCAACTGTTTTGTATTGTTGATACCTGGAGGGTGCACCCTGAAAACCAGGTTTGTTTTATTTTACAACAGGAGGGTGCACCCTGAAACCAGGTTTTGTTTTATTTTACAACAGGAGGGTGCACCCTGAAAACCAGGTTTTGTTTTGTTTTACAACAGGAGGGTGCACCCTGAAAACCAGGTTTGTTTTATTTTACAACAGGAGGGTGCACCCTGAAAACCAGGTTTTGTTTTGTTTTACAACAGGAGAGGGTGAACCCTCCATCCAGGTTTTTCGTTTTTCTTTTTTCTTTTTTCCCCCCTTCCTACCAGGCAGGTGCACCCTGAATCCAGGTTTAGTTTTATATGAGTCAGAAGCAGCTAATGGATCAAGTACTGTTTTGTTTTTGAACCATCTCACTCTTTTTAACGTGTAACGTGTATCTCACTGCATTTTTGTTTCAATTCTCTACAAACTGGGATTTCTGTTTTGACAAACTGTTACGTTAACTTGAATAAATGTTTTATACTGATTTTATCAATGTTTTATTTTTTATTTTTTACTAAGGATAATTTTTGCTTGTACGACACTTAGGGTTGTGATCCTTTGGGATCTTAACGATTTTAAACGATTCATATAGGGGGGTTCCAAATGGACCCTTACAGGTCTGTAACTCTGAGAGTGTACACATGGAACCACATTTGGTTCCATTTGTACTCTCTCAGAGTTATGTTGGTCCTTGAAATTAAAAAGTGTGAGAACCACTGGTATTATAATTGTATATCAGACGTAAAGTCCACATACCAGCACCGATAAAAACCTGCTTTCTGGAAACGGTTCAACAAAATGTGATGCAACCGATTCCTGTTGGATCCGGTTCCCTCCAGTTCTGGATCCCAACCCTAGTGACACTACATAGTTTTAGTTTTTTAGTTTTTTTCTCCTTATTTTCCGCTGAACTATGTACTACCTATAAATGTACCTCAAACAGACTGATAAAACATGGACTAATACTCATTCAACAGATACCTACCTCCGGTCTTGAAAAGGAAAGATGTTTTTGTTTCTGAGTTTTTTGGTGGCGTTGGTTTTAAATCTCTTGTTAAGGACTGCAAAACATACACACTCAAAAAAAAAAGTATTTTTGTATCCGTTCGTTTCAAACCTCTGAACCAAGTAAAAGTATGGATTTTTTGTTCTTTTTATTTTTTCAGCGATGGGCAGGAAAACAGCCTTCAAAGTGTTTTGAAGACTTTCAGGTTTTTTTAATTGGTTTCTTTTATTTTTTTTAAATAGATGTGTTTTTTTTTGGTATATTGATTCAAGGATATGTTTTTTTTGTTGTTTTTTATTAGTAGATATTGATATACTTGATTAGCTGTTCTGTGTACTTTTACTACATGTGATTTAGTGTTTTGTTTTTCTTCTCCTCTTGTTCTCAATTGGTTCAACCCAGATGTACATGTAACCAGTTTTTGTTTTCCCGCCTGTTCACCATGGCAACCTTTATATATATGTTAACATGGAACGTGTTGATATATGCGCATAGATCATGTTAACGAGGTATGTGTTAATGTATGCGCATAGATTATGTTAACGCGGTTTATTCTCAACTTGGGCCTGAGGTAGAGCCTCAAGAGGGAGCTGGATACCAACTGTAGACGTGAGCCCGCCTCTCGCTAAACGTACCAACTGTAGACGTGAGCCCGCCTCTCGCTAAGCGTACGAACTGTAGACGTGAGCCCGCCTCCTGCAACACGTACACGACATTATAACGTACATGAACGCGTCACTCGCAAAATGTATGTGACGTTATAACGTAGGTTTGCGTGCCACTCAAAACACGTATGAGATGGTTTAACCTACGTTAACGGGCCACTCGCAACATGTACGCGACATTAAAACGTACGTGAACGCGACACTAGCACACGTTAGGCCATAGTCATGTATATTTAAATTGTTAAATTTGAAATTTGCTGACGTTTTTAGAAGCAAGCTCGTACTGGTCGGCTATTTTCCTGCTATAATTAGTGTAGACCGAAAACAGGAGGGGGGCTAGTGTGGCGCCCTGTGGCGCCCTAGCCCCACACTAGCCTCACTAGCGCCACTTCATCCTTCATAAGGATCAAGTGGTTGGTCAGTCTTGGTCCCTGATTGGTTTTGTCTCCATCAAGTATTATTTGTATTATTATTACATGAATTACCATTGAAGAAATCTGAAATGAAACATGGAAACATTTCTATATTTCTTCATGATCAAAAAAATACCTTTTTGTTTGTAAATAAAATTGTCAAAATGTTACGTTTCTGCCGCTTTGCTACACGATAATAATTTTGCAGTACTTAAGCAAATTCACTATAGCTGCCTTTGACAGTAAAGTATGCTCCGTATTCACTGAAGGAAATGCAGTACTTATACGTTATTTTTCGGTGGCATTTGAAAAATGTGTGTAAAAATTAGCTCAGAAGTGTAGTCGCTTCTGCTAATAATTGGACCAGGACTGACCTCTCTCATATTGGTACTATAACTCATTACAGCCGTATCGTTAAGAGGCGCTCTTCA
The DNA here is from genome assembly GCF_963280865.1 of Gymnoscopelus braueri. Classification (NCBI taxonomy): domain Eukaryota; kingdom Metazoa; phylum Chordata; class Actinopteri; order Myctophiformes; family Myctophidae; genus Gymnoscopelus; species Gymnoscopelus braueri. Next base: position 105,108 of record NW_027660659.1, on the reverse strand, counting down.
TTAGCGTTGCGTACCTGCGCGAGCTGGCGGAAGCACGTCGTACAGTAAGCTTTGAAAGCGAGCTCTGAAACAGAAAGCGAACAACGCAACGCCACAACCCACCGTCAGCCAATCCTAAGCTAACACTTAAGATGGTTCTCTGTCGTACGATGGTGTCGAAAATAGCTGATCTAAGCTCACGCGGCGCGTTCTAAGCCTTTTGAGCTTATAGATCTGCTATTTTTTTGCCATACGGCACTGTCGAACCCCCCCCCCCCCCCCCCTCCAAGCTCCTGGTTTTCAGCTTTGTGATGTTTTATTGTCTTACAGCGACAGAAAGAAATGTATTTCGCATTTGAAAATAAATTATAAAATAGAAATCCCCTGCCCCCCCCCCAAAAAAAAATTCTTCTCTATAATATGGGAGAAAACATATTTTGAGTTGAGTTATTTTTGATTTGTTTTTAACCTTTTAAAACCGGCATCTGTGCCGGTTTTTATTTTAGTGTTGGCTATTCAAAAATAGCAGATGTACAAGTGCACAGCGCTGTGAGCTTGTACATCTGCTATTTTTGAATTACAAAAAAATTATCTTTAAATAATTTTGAAGTACAAAAACGTTTGTGAACTACTGATTTAGAAGGCATTTGTAGAATCAAGGTCTAAATGTGTTAAATAAAAATCAAGTGGTTTTTGTGTGCGTGGCACGGTGCTAGTGTTGGCACGGTGCTAGCGTTGGCGTGCGTTGGCACGGTGCTAGCGTTGGCGTGCGTTGGCACGGTGCTAGTGTTGGCACGGTGCTAGCGTTGGCGTGCGTTGGCACGGTGCTAGTGTTGGCGTGCGTTGGCACGGTGCTAGCGTTGGCGTGCGTTGGCACGGTGCTAGTGTTGGCGTGCGTTGGCACGGTGCTAGCGTTGGCGTGCGTTGGCACGGTGCTAGTGTTGGCACGGTGCTAGTGTTGGCGTGCGTTGGCACGGTGCTAGTGTTGGCACGGTGCTAGTGTTGGCGTGCGTTGGCACGGTGCTAGTGTTGGCACGGTGCTAGCGTTGGCGTGCGTTGGCACGGTGCTAGCGTTGGCGTGCGTTGGCACGGTGCTAGTGTTGGCACGGTGCTAGTGTTGGCACGGTGCTAGCGTTGGCGTGCGTTGGCACGGTGCTAGCGTTGGCGTGCGTTGGCACGGTGCTAGCGTTGGCGTGCGTTGGCACGGTGCTAGTGTTGGCACGGTGCTAGCGTTGGCGTGCGTTGGCACGGTGCTAGTGTTGGCGTGCGTTGGCACGGTGCTAGCGTTGGCGTGCGTTGGCACGGTGCTAGTGTTGGCGTGCGTTGGCACGGTGCTAGCGTTGGCGTGCGTTGGCACGGTGCTAGTGTTGGCACGGTGCTAGTGTTGGCGTGCGTTGGCACAGTGCTAGTGTTGGCACGGTGCTAGTGTTGGCGTGCGTTGGCACGGTGCTAGTGTTGGCACGGTGCTAGCGTTGGCGTGCGTTGGCACGGTGCTAGCGTTGGCGTGCGTTGGCACGGTGCTAGTGTTGGCACGGTGCTAGTGTTGGCACGGTGCTAGTGTTGGCGTGCGTTGGCACGGTGCTAGTGTTGGCACGGTGCTAGTGTTGGCGTGCGTTGGCACGGTGCTAGTGTTGGCACGGTGCTAGCGTTGGCGTGCGTTGGCACGGTGCTAGCGTTGGCGTGCGTTGGCACGGTGCTAGTGTTGGCACGGTGCTAGTGTTGGCACGGTGCTAGTGTTGGCGTGCGTTGGCACGGTGCTAGTGTTGGCACGGTGCTAGTGTTGGCGTGCGTTGGCACGGTGCTAGTGTTGGCACGGTGCTAGCGTTGGCGTGCGTTGGCACGGTGCTAGTGTTGGCACGGTGCTAGCGTTGGCGTGCGTTGGCCTCTCGCGTCTGTTGACGAGCTGTGAGCTTCTGGGAGTCTTAAAGGAAGTTGATCTTGTAATCTTCACCATATCCTGTTTTCTTGTACAATCGAATACACAATACTACCTCCAGACAGGCCCTCTCTGCTGCCCTCTACTGTTACCTCATTTTACAAAACTGAATTACTGCTTAGAAAAAAGAAAAACGATTCAGGTGGCCGACGGCAATGGGAGATGAAACAACTTTTACATTTTATATATAAATATATTTGTGGTTTTATTTTTGTTGGGGATAAAAATGTTATGTTTTTCTCTGGCTCGCCGTCACCACTAGGTGTCAGACTGGACTTGTAACGCTTTTTAAAAAACAAAAACCTTTAAAGGACTTTTCTTACCTTTTATGCAAACTGTTGTGTTAGTGGTGTTTAGCCGGGAGGTGGACGTGACGCTAGTGGAAGCCGATGGTTCCGTATCGCTGGTTGGTTCGTGTCAAACGCTGCACACAAACACGCTCCCGAAAGTCGGGACGCACAAACATACTGGTCACGAAGTCAAGGGACACACAAGTGGGACTAGCTTGGTATGAGACCATGTGAAATTCACCTGTCACGATTATTGTGGCAAAATTAACCATATTAAAGATATTATCGCGATAAATAAAACTTAAAATGCCACTTGAAGCCCCAGCACCCCTATTCTGGGAGGGAACGTTCGGCAAAAATAGCCGATCTACAAGCTCACAACGTGTTGCGTTGCAACACGTTGTGAGCTTGTAGATCGGCTATTTTTGTTATCTCGATAAAACGATAGAGATTATCGTCCCATCCCTTGTTGAGATAAGCTTTTTTAATATACTTTGTCGTAGCGACGGTACCGCTCGGCGAAAAACAGCCGATCTACAAGCTCACGACGTGCCGCACCCGGGTGCGTCGTGATCTTGCGTCGTTCGACGGATTATCAATAAAACAAACGCCCTCAGTTTGTTTTTTTCCCGCCTTGAATTGGATCCCCTTCCCCCTGATTGGCTGGATTTGTCGACGAAAAAAACAGGGAAAAAAATAAAATATATTTTGAGCCGCCAAAATATATTCCAAATATATTCATGAACATGTTTAAAGGAATAATGTCACCCAAACATTACTTAATTCTATCAGTTAGTCACCCCATGGAGCCAATCATTTTAATGACCGGCAGCGGTTCCGGTAGGAGACACAAAGAGTGTCTCCTACCGCTGGTCATCAAATGATTGGCTAAGGAATGCGACAAAAACAAAAAGATATCCATGAATTCAAGTCTCCATGGGCTATCCCTTTAAGATTGGTCTCCTATCAACTTCAATCAGTCAAATATTGGTTTATTGTCTCAGGAATGAGAGAAAAACTAAACAATCTCCATGAATTCAAGGCTTCATTGGGTCAATAATTGATTTGAAAAAAGTCATTCCTTTAAATATTTTGTTTTGATCGTTTACACTAGCTGCCTCCCTCGCCCCTCCCCCCTCTCTCTCTCTCTCTCTGTACACACACATATATATACTTTTCCATGTTTTCTACGGTATCTTATCTATCTAACCTTTATGGCTTTCTGTCCACATAGTATTTGTTTTGTCTTCAGTTTCACTACAAGATGCTTTGTTTGATCAAAACAAAAACAAAACAACAAAAAAAGTGAAAAAAAAGAGTTCTTTATAGGATATTCACCGTCTTATTCAGCACAATAAAAAGAGACCAAAAGAAAATATGACGTCCCTGTGTCTTCTGTGTTATTTCACTGTGTGTATTTCACTGTGTGTATTTCACTGTGTGTATTTCACTGTGTGTATTTCTTGTTTCATATGGTCTCTGTCGTATCTCCAGAACTGTTACTTTTCATGGTTTCAAATTCAAAAGCCTCAAAAGTAATCTGATACTTTTGAGGCTTTTGTATGACACAGCAGTGTGATCAAAAACAGAATTAGAAAAGTACAGAAACAGAAACAGAATAGAAAAACTGCTCCTCGGAGCACAGGTCTCCGCCAGGTCAGGTAGGATAGTGTGGGGCAGCAATGTTCGGAATTCGCCAATCAGGCTGGAATGTGAAAAATCAGGCGGATCGGACGGATCCGTCTTGATCCGTTGACTATAGAGATCATGTGTACCGATTTGCGTGATGTTTGGATAAAATCTGAAGGAGTAATATAAAAAAATGAGTTTTATATAAGTTGGCCTCCTGGTGGCCTATAATAGAGCAATGTTGAAAACGTAGTGCAAATGTGCGTGCGAAGTTTCACCACAATCGGACGATGCGTTCATGATTTGCAACATTTTGTTCAAAACCGGCCACTCCTGCAAACTTTAGATGTCAATCTTAGCCAATCAGGATGGAATATGAAAAATCTAACTGATCCGACTTGATCACATGACTATAGAGATCATGTCTACCGATTTGCGTGAAATTTGGATAAAATGTGAAGGAGTAATATAAAAAAAAATTGTTTTATATAAGTCGGCCTCCTGGTGGCGCTATAAAAGGCAAATGTGAAAAATGCAGGGCAAAGGTGTTTCCCTGACCTCCAGGGAGTGCACATAGAAAGTTTTACACAGATCGGTGCAGTTTTGGGTAAAAACAGTAATCGGCATGTTATAGCGCCACCATGAGGCTGATTTGAAAATTTGTGGCATTTCTTCCCCGGCCTAGTGGGAATGTGCGTGCAAAATTTCACGGAAATTGCAAGCTGTGTTCATGATTTGAGACATTTTGTTCAAAACGGAGCACTCCTACAAACTTAGGAAGCCAATTTTAGCCAATCAGGATGGAATATGAAAAATCAGAAAGACGCGTTTTGTGTAATGACTATAGAGATACTGTGTACCGATTCGCGTGACGTTTGGGCAAAATCTGTAGGAGTACTGTCAAAAAAATTGTTTTACAAAAAGCGGCCTCCTGGTGGCGCTATAACAGGCCCATGTGAAAAATGTGGGGCAAAGGTTCTGAATTGGCATCCAGGGAGTGTGTGTGCACAGTTTTGCTGCGATTAAGCAAACGGTGCCGGAGATTAGCTGTTCACAGACGGACACACACACACACACACACACACACGGTACGGACGGACGGACGGACTGACGGACACACACACACACACACACACACACACACACACACACACACACACACACACACACACGGACGGACAGGGTGCAAAACATACTCTCTCGCCATGCCTTTCGGCCTGGCGGAGACAAAAAGTTCGAATATGGAGTTCATATGATTACTTGGTTGGTCACAGCCTGAAGAGGTTGAGAACCACCTTGGAGAATATTACTCCTACACATGATGTCCAAACATCATGCAAATCAGTACATAGTATCTCTATAGTCATGTGATCAAGACGGATCTGTCCTATTCTTCACATTCCATCCTGATTGGTGAATTCAGTGCTGGCCCCCACACTAACCTACCTGACCTGGAGGAGAACCTGTGCTCTGAGGAGAACCTGTGCTCTGAGGAGAACCTGTGCTCTGAGGAGAACCTGTGCTCTGAGGAGAACTTATTTTAGTTTTGTTTTGTTTGTTTTGACTTTAGGTTTCTAGAAAAGTTCTCTAGAAATTGCACACTACTCTCTCTCTCTCTCTCTCTCTCTCTCTCTCTCTCTCTCTCTCTCTCTCTCTCTGTCTCTCTCTCTCTCTCTCTAGAGGATGTGACCACCTCGGAGCCTCTGACCTTTGACCTTGGTAGGGGTCTGCCAGTAAGGGGGGGGGGGGGTCCCGGCCCTCACATCAAAGCCCCCAAACTCCCTGTTCCCCCTGAGGAGCCTTGGAGCCCCCCCACCTCTCTCTCTCTCTCTGTCTCTCTCTCTCTCTCTCTCTCTCTCTCTCTCTCTCTCTCTATCTCTCTCTCTCTCTCTCTCTCTGCCTGTTCAGAGATGCAGGTGAATGGGGAGGAGGGGGGAGGGGGGGAGGGGGGAGGGGTGAAAGGTAATACTTCAGCTGTTTGTATTTGCAGGGACTTCAGGGGTTAATGTTTGAAAGAAGACATGTTTGTTCCTGGAGTATGACTGGAGACAGACAGACAGACAGACAGACAGACAGACAGACAGACAGACAGACAGACAGACAGACAGACAGACAGACAGACAGACAGACAGACAGACAGACAGACAGACAGACAGACAGACAGACAGACAGACAGGCAGACAGACAGACAGACAGACAGACAGACAGTTTCTCACCAACAAGCAGTAATATTGACAGTAACAATGACCTGGGTCCCCCCCCTCCCCCGGTGATAAAAGAAAGCTGTCCGTTTCAGACCACTACACACACACACACACACACACACACACACACACACACACACACACACACACACACACACACACACACACACACACACACACACACACACACACACACCTCCGCTGTATAAATAGGATACCCACCACCGCCCACATTTCCTCTAAAAAGCTCTTGGGTAAATATTTAACCTAAATATGCACCACACACACACACACACGCACGCACGCACGCACGCACGCACGCACGCACGCACGCACGCACGCACGCACGCACGCACGCACGCACGCACGCACGCACGCACACACGCACGCACACACACACACACACACACACACACACACACACACACACAAGCACACACAAGCACACACGCACTCACACGCACACACACACACACACACACACCACTCTGCCAGGAAGAGCTACTTCCGAAAGAACGAGAAAGTACTGTGAGCTGATGGTAGGTGTTGTTGTAAGTACTAGGAGCTGATGGTAGGTGTTGTTGTAAGTACTAGGAGCTGATGGTAGGTGTTGTTGTAAGTACTGGGAGCTGATGGTAGGTGTTGTAAGTACTAGGAGCTGATGGTAGGTGTTGTTGTAAGTACTAGGAGCTGATGGTAGGTGTTGTTGTAAGTACTGGGAGCTGATGGTAGGTGTTGTACTGGGAGCTGATGGTAGGTGTTGTAAGTACTGGGAGCTGATGGTAGGTGTTGTTGTAAGTACTGGGAGTTGATGGTAGGTGTTGTTGTAAGTACTGGGAGCTGATGGTAGGTGTTGTTGTAAGTACTGGGAGCTGATGGTAGGTGTTGTTGTAAGTACTGGGAGCTGATGGTAGGTGTTGTTGTAAGTACTGGGAGCTGATGGTAGGTGTTGTTGTAAGTACTGGGAGCTGATGGTAGGTGTTGTTGTAAGTACTGGGAGCTGATGGTAGGTGTTGTTGTAAGCACTGGGAGCTGATGGTAGGTGTTGTTGTAAGCACTGGGAGCTGATGGTAGGTGTTGTTGTAAGCACTGGGAGCTGATGGTAGGTGTTGTAACAGGGACAGACTCCTGTGTTCTCAGCTGATACCAACAATAACCCCATACTTTACATGTATCCATATTTTATCATTGGCTATGAAGAAATAGCAGATCTACAAGCTTGTACATGCTGCTGGGTCACTAGGCAGTGAGTCACAGAGGATCTGGTGGCTTTGGAACGTGAAGCACAACCTCTGGAAGTGACTCAGTTAAACTTTGTCAACGAGAGGCCAGTGTTTCCTCTGGTGTCAATGAAATGATACTGTGGTGAGTCACAGACTGTGGTGTAAAGTAACTAATTAAGGTTTATTTATTTTTTACTTTACTGGAGTACGTCAAATTGTCAGTATTTTTACTTCTACTCCACTACATCTCAGAGGCAAATTATTAGTATTAGTATTTTTTGTTTTACTCCCGTACAATTATTTGAAAACTTTAGTTTCTAATTACGTTGTAGATTTTGATTATTATT
>NW_027660659.1:25000-85000 GCF_963280865.1 Gymnoscopelus braueri | reverse complement strand
GTGTATGAAGGAAGTACATTTCACAACAACAGCAGAACAGTGAGTCCATTATGAGACGACATATGTACGGTACGTTTACATACTTTCATTAGTTTAATCATTTAATTTAACGTGTGGAGGGGAGCAGATCTACAAGCTCACAACATGTCACCCTGCAACACGTTGTGAGCTTGTAGATCCGCAAACAATCACCTTTCAGACGAGACGAGGAAGCGTTGAAGTTGTGTAGTTGTGTAGTTGTGTAGTTGTGTTGTAGTTGTGTGGTTGTGTTGATGTTGTGTAGTTGTGTGGTTGTGTTGTGTTGATGTTGTGTAGTTGTGTTGATGTTGTGTAGTTGTGTTTTAGTTGTGTGTTGATGTTGTGTTGATGTTGTAGTAGTAGCAGATCTACAAGCTCTCAGTGAGCTTGTAGATCTGTTATATTCTAGGCTCAACACCATGGTATGAAGGAGCATACAGCTGTGAAAGTGTTGGTTTGTGTTGTTGTGGTTAGCCTAGCCGTTAGCTCACACTGCGTTGACTGGATAGAGGAGGAGAGCAGATCTACAAGCTCACAACATGTCACGCTGCAACACGTTGAGAGCTTGTAGATCTGCAACACCGGCCCACAGCCAATATGACTCATCTGTGTTGACACAAGTTGATGACGCAGGGGGAGGAGTTAAGGTGGCAGACAGCCATGTTGCGTGTGTGTGCGTGTGTGTGTGCGCGTGCGTGTGTGCGTGTGTGTGTGTGTGTGTGTTCACGTGTTGTAAAATAGGTTTGGCATCGGGCCAATTCATTCCTAAGGCATTATGGAGCAGAACATTAATCAGCTCTATGTGTGTCATAATAAACATCATGTTAATAATACATAGTGTAGCAGATCTACAAGCTCTGCTATATTCTAGTCTCATCACAGTTGTGTGAAGGAAGGAGCATATTGAACTATTTTAAACAAGTTGAACATAATGCTAGAAATGTGCATAAAATAAATGAATTTGATGTTAAATGTGAACACGGAGAGGGTGTTGATTTCCATCACGTCTGTCTGTCTGTCTGTCTGTCTGTCTGTCTGTCTGTCTGCCTGGGGAGCTAAACATGTTGCACAAAATCATAACTTGCTTTCATCTGCACTCAATTCATGAATTCTATAGTTTAGGGTAAGTTTATAGGGTATATTCTGTATATAAGGTCTGACTGACTGACTGTCTGTCTGTCTCTGTTTCCTCATTGAATAATTAAAACAACTTGTAGATCTCCTATTTTCACTCCTTTTCTGTGACACATGGAGATCAGAGGTCTGTGTCTGACAGCAGCGTTATGCAACTTAGAGCAAGAAGTCTGGTTGCAACAGGTCCTAGTGCCCCCCTCCTCCTCCCCATGCTGTAACAGTGTGGTAAAGCTGTTCATAGCTGTGGACATACGATACTTTAATTTAACGTGTGTGTGTGTGTGTGTGTGTGTGTGTGTGTGTGTGTGTGTGTGTGTGTGTGTGTGTGTGTGTGTGTGTGTGTGTGTGTGTGTGTGTGTGTGTGTGTGTGTGTGTGTGTGTGTGTGTGTGTGTGTGTGTGTGTGTGTGTGTGTGTGTGTGTGGTTGGCACATGTGGTATTTCCTGTTTTCTGATCTATTTCATTGACTGTAACCCTGACAGGTTAAATAAAGACCTAAAGATGAGTGAGTGTGTGGAGAGAGAGGAGGAGGGACCTGACAAACATCACATCCACAGACCAGAGTCTCCAACAGTGAAGAGTGACTGGACTAAAGAAATGCCTCCAGAACCTGGACCTCCACACACACAGTATGTGAATCCTCCTATACAGTATACACAACACTATAACATAACAAAGTCATATGCCAATGAACACATTACTGAAAAACAAAGACATAGTCTGATAATGGTGTGTCCTTCCTCTCCAATCGTTATCTATAGATTTTAAGTTACTATGTGTGCAGTTTGTGAATGAAGTGGTACAAATCACATTGATGTTCAGTTTGTGAATAAAGTGGTTCAGTGGTGAAGCTGCTCTATACAGACTGTCTGACCTTTTCATTTACATAATAACTATATAAACATTTGTATGATTCTAGAAGTGTTCACCACAGACCAGAGTCTCCAACACCCAGCTGTGTGTCTATGAAGAGTGACCGGTCTAAAGGACAAAATCCTGTCTTCAGTAATGAACCTGGACCTCCACACACAAAGTATGTGAATCCTCCTAGTATACACAACACTATAACATGACACACGTGTTACACAGTGCTACGTTTGTGCAGATTACTAAAAAACAAGACAGAGTATTATAATAGTGTGCCCTCTCTGTCCAATCATTGCCTACAGACTGCAAGTTACTATGTGTGCAGCTGGTGAATAATAATTTAACCTACAGCCATGAAAAACTTTTTGTTTTTGTTTTACACTTTCCTTTCCACACATTTTCCACTGTAACCATAAGCTCCACCTATTTGCCCTTTTAAGACAGTAGTGTGTTTATTCTACTAACAACAACACTACATGTTTAAGACAGTAGTGTGTTTAGTGTGTTTATTCTACTAACAACAACACTACATGTTTAAGACAGTAGTGTATATTTATATCCCTTGAGTCCTGACTCCTGATGGTTGCAACCCAAAACTTTGACATTTCTTGACATGTTCTATTTATTTACATGTAATGATTTCAGAAGTCTCAGACCAGAGTCTCCAGCACCCAGTTGTGTGTCTATGAAGAGTGACCAGTCTAGAATGAGAGCTCCTGACTTCAGTAATGAACCTGAACCTCCACACACACAGTATGTGAATCCTCCTATACAATATACACACTATAACACTATACAATATACACACTATAACACTATACAATATACACACTATAACACTATACAATATACACACTATAACACTGTAAAATATACACAACAGTATAACACAACAAAGTGATATCATGCTAAGTTGTGCGTGCAAAGTTCTTAATACCAAGACATAGCTAAATATTGGAGGCCAAACAGTTATTAGCTATTTATTGTTATCTCTGCCAGGCTGAAGGCCTGTCTGTCTGTCTGTCTGTCTGTCTGACTGTGAAACAAATCTTATGAACTACTACCACCAAATGTCTCGTGCATACTGCCAGTAGTTAATGGAAGTATATCCTAACATCATTTCATATTCAGCCTAAAAAACTACATGTATAAGACAGTAGTGTGTTTATTCCTACTAACAACAACACTACATGTTTAAGACAGTAGTGTGTTTATTCCTACTAACAACACTACATGTATAAGACAGTAGTGTGTTTATTCTACTAACAACAACACTACATGTATAAGACAGTAGTGTGTTCATTCCTACTAACAACAACACTACATGTATAAGACAGTAGTGTGTTTATTCTACTAACAACAACACTACATGTATAAGACAGTAGTGTGTTCATTCCTACTAACCACAACACTACATGTATAAGACAGTAGTGTGTTCATTCCTACTAACCACAACACTACATGTATAAGACAGTAGTGTGTTTATTCCTACTAACAACAACACTACATGTATAAGACAGTAGTGTGTTCATTCCTACTAACAACAACACTACATGTATAAGACAGTAGTGTGTTTATTCCTACTAACAACAACACTACATGTATAAGACAGTAGTGTGTTCATTCCTACTAACAACAACACTACATGTATAAGACAGTAGTGTGTTCATTCCTACTAACAACAACACTACATGTATAAGACAGTAGTGTGTTCATTCCTACTAACAACAACACTACATGTATAAGACAGTAGTGTGTTTATTCCTACTAACAACAACACCACATGTATAAGACAGTAGTGTGTTAATTCCTACTAACAACAAAATGACATGTATAAGACAGTAGTGTGTTTATTCCTACTAACAACAACACTACATGTATAAGACAGTAGTGTGTTTATTCCTACTAACAACAACACTACATGTATAAGACAGTAGTGTGTTTATTCCTACTAACAACAACACTACATGTATAAGACAGTAGTGTGTTTATTCCTACTAACAACAACACTACATGTATAAGACAGTAGTGTGTTCATTCCTACTAACAACAACACTACATGTATAAGACAGTAGTGTGTTTATTCCTACTAACAACACTACATGTATAAGACAGTAGTGTGTTTATTCTACTAACAACAACACTACATGTATAAGACAGTAGTGTGTTCATTCCTACTAACAACAACACTACATGTATAAGACAGTAGTGTGTTTATTCTACTAACAACAACACTACATGTATAAGACAGTAGTGTGTTCATTCCTACTAACAACAACACTACATGTATAAGACAGTAGTGTGTTCATTCCTACTAACCACAACACTACATGTATAAGACAGTAGTGTGTTTATTCCTACTAACAACAACACTACATGTATAAGACAGTAGTGTGTTCATTCCTACTAACAACAACACTACATGTATAAGACAGTAGTGTGTTTATTCCTACTAACAACAACACTACATGTATAAGACAGTAGTGTGTTCATTCCTACTAACAACAACACTACATGTATAAGACAGTAGTGTGTTTATTCCTACTAACAACAACACTACATGTATAAGACAGTAGTGTGTTCATTCCTACTAACAACAACACTACATATATAAGACAGTAGTGTGTTTATTCCTACTAACAACAACACTACATGTATAAGACAGTAGTGTGTTTATTCTACTAACAACAACACTACATGTATAAGACAGTAGTGTGTTTAATCCTACTAACAACAACACCACATGTATAAGACAGTAGTGTGTTTATTCCTACTAACAACAACACTACATGTATAAGACAGTAGTGTGTTCATTCCTACTAACAACAACACTACATGTATAAGACAGTAGTGTGTTTATTCCTACTAACAACAACACTACATGTATAAGACAGTAGTGTGTTTATTCCTACTAACAACAACACTACATGTATAAGACAGTAGTGTGTTCATTCCTACTAACAACAACACTACATGTATAAGACAGTAGTGTGTTTATTCCTACTAACAACAACACTACATGTATAAGACAGTAGTGTGTTTATTCCTACTAACAACAACACTACATGTATAAGACAGTAGTGTGTTCATTCCTACTAACAACAACACTACATGTATAAGACAGTAGTGTGTTCATTCCTACTAACAACAACACTACATGTTTAAGACAGTAGTGTGTTTATTCCTACTAACAACAACACTACATGTATAAGACAGTAGTGTGTTCATTCCTACTAACAACAACACTACATGTATAAGACAGTAGTGTGTTCATTCCTACTAACAACAACACTACATGTATAAGACAGTAGTGTGTTCATTCCTACTAACAACAACACTACATGTATAAGACAGTAGTGTGTTTATTCCTACTAACAACAACACTACATGTATAAGACAGTAGTGTGTTTATTCCTACTAACAACAACACCACATGTATAAGACAGTAGTGTGTTCATTCCTACTAACAACAACACCACATGTATAAGACAGTAGTGTGTTCATTCCTACTAACAACAACACCACATGTATAAGACAGTAGTGTGTTTATTCCTACTAACAACAACACTACATGTATAAGACAGTAGTGTGTTTATTCCTACTAACAACAACACTACATGTATAAGACAGTAGTGTGTTCATTCCTACTAACAACAACACTACATGTATAAGACAGTAGTGTGTTCATTCCTACTAACAACAACACTACATGTATAAGACAGTAGTGTGTTCATTCCTACTAACAACAACACCACATGTATAAGACAGTAGTGTGTTCATTCCTACTAACAACAAAATGACATGTATAAGACAGTAGTGTGTTAATTCCTACTAACAACAACACTACATGTATAAGACAGTAGTGTGTTTATTCCTACTAACAACAACACTACATGTATAAGACAGTAGTGTGTTTAATCCTACTAACAACAACACTACATGTATAAGACAGTAGTGTGTTTATTCCTACTAACAACAACACTACATGTATAAGACAGTAGTGTGTTTATTCCTACTAACAACAACACTACATGTATAAGACAGTAGTGTGTTCATTCCTACTAACAACAACACTACATGTATAAGACAGTAGTGTGTTCATTCCTACTAACAACAACACTACATGTATAAGACAGTAGTGTGTTCATTCCTACTAACAACAACACTACATGTATAAGACAGTAGTGTGTTCATTCCTACTAACAACAACACTACATGTATAAGACAGTAGTGTGTTCATTCCTACTAACAACAACACTCCATGTTTACGACAGTAGTGTGTTTATTCCTACTAACAACAACACTACATGTATAAGACAGTAGTGTGTTTATTCCTACTAACAACAACACTACATGTATAAGACAGTAGTGTGTTTATTCCTACTAACAACAACACCACATGTATAAGACAGTAGTGTGTTTATTCCTACTAACAACAACACTACATGTATAAGACAGTAGTGTGTTCATTCCTACTAACAACAACACTACATGTATAAGACAGTAGTGTGTTCATTCCTACTAACAACAACACTACATGTATAAGACAGTAGTGTGTTCATTCCTACTAACAACAACACTACATGTATAAGACAGTAGTGTGTTCATTCCTACTAACAACAACACTACATGTATAAGACAGTAGTGTGTTCATTCCTACTAACAACAACACTACATGTATAAGACAGTAGTGTGTTCATTCCTACTAACAACAACACTACATGTATAAGACAGTAGTGTGTTCATTCCTACTAACAACAACACTACATGTATAAGACAGTAGTGTGTTCATTCCTACTAACAACAACACTCCATGTTTACGACAGTAGTGTGTTTATTCCTACTGACATGTTGTATTTATTTACATGTAATGATTTCAGAAGTCTCAGACCAGAGTCTCCAGCACCCAGTTGTGTGTCTATGAAGAGTGACCAGTCTAGAATGAGAGCTCCTGACTTCAGTAATGAACCTGGACCTCCAGACACCAAGTATGTACAGATATTACTAAACTACTCAGTAATTCAGTAATAATTCCCTCTGCAAGGGTAGTCGTCGTGTAGATTACAGTGTAACTACTCGACTGCAGGCGACACACTTAACTCAGGCCACACCCTTACTGACCTTTTAGGTCAATTTATTTATCTCACACACATTCACACAGAAACACACATGCTAAACACTGGTACAGTATGGGTTTTCACTTAGCCAGCCCGCGATAACTATAACCTTTAGGTCCCGTAGGCTAATGAGCTAATGTAGCTTGAGTTAGCATGAGCTCCGCAGAGCTAGCCACAGCAGCTAGTTAGATGGGTAATTTAACTGTACATAAAGAAAACAGAACACAAATACATCATTAATGACACAAAAACGTTATTATATACATGAGCAATATACATAAATATACCACCAGGGCTTATCATACAAAATAAACACTTTCATGCACAATTGACGCCAGCTCTTACCAGTGGACACTTGACAGACATCTGGCTCCGACTGACGAAAATACACAGCAAAATAGAAAAGTAACGCATGCGCACAATGGCTTTAGCGAGCGTCCCCCACTACCGCTAGAGGTCACTCTCGCAAATATCAAGAGGTATTACGGTTTTTCAGTGCAAAAACCCAACACCTCCCACTTGTGAGCTACTGATCAAAAGATCCAAGTAGGTCACACACAAAACACCCCAGTCTCTTGTTAATAGTCCAATTGAGGTAGCTATTCAAAAAATTATGAACGGAGGAAACAAAAGAAAAGAGTCCTTCAAAATGACAATGGCAAATTAACTTTAACTCCATTTAACTATGGAGGTCGGCACCACCACCTTCCTCCATACTGAGTGTAGGTATACCCACGATCACTCGGCCGCCTCCCAGAGTACCCGCTAAGGCTACAAAATCAAAATGAGGAAACAATAGAGTCCAATCAAAGTCATTGTGAAAGTGTTTAAGTACCCCTGGTAAGGACTTATCACCTCTACTGTTGATTTTCCACCGGAAGCAAGACCACCAGCCTCCTCACGTCCCTGTGAAGGACGGTAGATGAGCATGGCACCTCGTCCTTTTTCACTTGTCCACCTCGATTTGGACTGCCCGAAGGCGACTGAATGGATAAGCAGGGAATTCAAACCCTTTGGTGTCACCCCTGGGCCCAGCCCGCCCCAACAGTAATGAGTTGGACGTACTGACGTCCACAGACTCCTCTTGGACTTGATCCCTGGCACTGATTGGTCTTTCGTTGGTCAGGTTAGGAACAAGGTTCACAACAAGTCCCTTAAGAGTAGTCGTGGGGAAGGACACACCTGACTGGGCAGCGAGGCATAAGTCCTGGAATGCAGTCTCGCGCTCCCTGACACTATACACACTATAACACTATACAATATACACACTATAACACTATACAATATACACACTATACAATAAACACAAAGCTATAAAACAACGAAGTGCCTGGATAAGCATTTTCTTAAAATGCTATCCCTCCTACAGATGTTGTCCAAAACTTTATCAAAGATTGATGGTATTCCCTACAAATCGGCTGTAACTATCTCTGGCAGGTCTGGAGGCGGGGATTATATTTATATCCCTTGAGTTCTGATGGTTGCATCCCATGACTTTGACATTTCTTTACATTTAATGATTTCAGAAGACCAGAGTCTCCAACACCCAGTTGTGTGTCTATGAAGAGTGACCAGTCTAGAATGAGAGCTCCTGACTTCAGTAATGAACCTGGACCTCCAGACACCAAGTATGTACAGATATTACTAAACTACTCGGTAATTCAGTAATAATTCCCTCTGCAAGGGTAGTCGTCGTGTAGATTACAGTGTAACTACTCGACTGCAGGCGACACACTTAACTCAGGCCACACCCTTACTGACCTTTAGGTCAATTTATTTATCTCACACACATTCACACAGAAACACACATGCTAAACACTGGTACAGTATGGGTTTTCACTTAGCCAGCCCGCGATCACTTCAACCTTTAGGTCCCGTAGGCTAATGAGCTAATGTAGCTTGAGTTAGCATGAGCTCCGCAGAGCTAGCCACAGCAGCTAGTTAGATGGGTAATTTAACTGTAAATAAAGAAAACAGAACACAAATACATCATTGATGACACAAAAATGTTACTATATACATGAGCAATATACATAAATATACCACCAGGGCTTATCATACAAAATAAACACTTTCATGCACAATTG
Organism: Gymnoscopelus braueri; assembly: GCF_963280865.1. Classification (NCBI taxonomy): domain Eukaryota; kingdom Metazoa; phylum Chordata; class Actinopteri; order Myctophiformes; family Myctophidae; genus Gymnoscopelus; species Gymnoscopelus braueri. The sequence continues at coordinate 75,778 of NW_027660659.1, read as the reverse complement.
ACGCCAGCTCTTACCAGTGGACACTTGACAGACATCTGGCTCCGACTGACGAAAATACACAGCAAAATAGAAAAGTAACGCATGCGCACAATGGCTTTAGCGAGCGTCCCCCACTACCGCTAGAGGTCACTCTCGCAAATATCAAGAGGTATTACGGTTTTTCAGTGCAAAAACCCAACACCTCCCACTTGTGAGCTACTGATCAAAAGATCCAAGTAGGTCACACACAAAACACCCCAGTCTCTTGTTAATAGTCCAATTGAGGTAGCTATTCAAAAAATTATGAACGGAGGAAACAAAAGAAAAGAGTCCTTCAAAATGACAATGGCAAATTAACTTTAACTCCATTTAACTATGGAGGTCGGCACCACCACCTTCCTCCATACTGAGTGTAGGTATACCCACGATCACTCGGCCGCCTCCCAGAGTACCCGCTAAGGCTACAAAATCAAAATGAGGAAACAATAGAGTCCAATCAAAGTCATTGTGAAAGTGTTTAAGTACCCCTGGTAAGGACTTATCACCTCTACTGTTGATTTTCCACCGGAAGCAAGACCACCAGCCTCCTCACGTCCCTGTGAAGGACGGTAGATGAGCATGGCACCTCGTCCTTTTTCACTTGTCCACCTCGATTTGGACTGCCCGAAGGCGACTGAATGGATAAGCAGGGAATTCAAACCCTTTGGTGTCACCCCTGGGCCCAGCCCGCCCCAACAGTAATGAGTTGGACGTACTGACGTCCACAGACTCCTCTTGGACTTGATCCCTGGCACTGATTGGTCTTTCGTTGGTCAGGTTAGGAACAAGGTTCACAACAAGTCCCTTAAGAGTAGTCGTGGGGAAGGACACACCTGACTGGGCAGCGAGGCATAAGTCCTGGAATGCAGTCTCGCGCTCCCTGACTGTGAGCACCGCCTCCCACTGCTCCCGCTTGCCGGTCCTGCTGGACAACCAGGAGAGCAACCGCTCTGCGGATGTAACCCACAGCCCCACAGAGTTTGGTCAAGCAGCTGAACCTCAAAAGGTCCACTTGGTCCACGAGAGCCGACCCCCACAGCCTCTTCGCACTGTCGACGTTGGTGGTCGTTGAAGAAGACCCTGCAGTTGTACCTGGCAGGGAACTTGAGACACTGACTGGTGGAGACCCATCTGGTGCAGCTAACTTCCTCGCTTAGGCTCTCGTTACCGTGGCAGAGTAAGCTTTTCTTTGCAATGCACTCACGGTTTCCCTGGACCCGGAGGCCACCTCAGCAGCGGACTTCATGGGCCACTCTTCCACCGGAAGAGACAGGAACTCAGGACCTTTCTGCCATCGGGAATCTCCACCACCACCAGTCACAGGCCCAGCCTTCTGGATCTCACCGACACGATTTGCGAAGAAGGTCTGGAACCCGTAACTCTCCATCTGGATGGCTCCCAACACCGTCTGGCTGTCAACGAAGTTATACCACCTTTCCACCTCCAACCGCCCATGCTTCAGCATATAGCCCCTCAGCCGGGTGGCGAAGACGGCCCCGCAGATCTCCGCTTTGACGGCGTCACCCTTCTGGTCGAGAGGAGTCAACTCCACCAGCCGGGTGTCAACCCCACTCATAGTGACCCAGCGCAGGTAGAGCACCGCTCCACAGGAGTCAGAGCTCCCGTCGGAAAAGGTGACCCCCCCAGGGTTTACCCATAGTGGGGCAGATTAACTGCGAATTACAGGCGAATCGTTCACTTCTGGATACAAGCACCAAAATTGGCACACATACTCCTTAGGTAGTGCTCTTTTGATAAAACCTGTTCACCCGCCACTCAAAGATCCAAGATGGCGACCATATTTTTCAAGATGACCACCACCTTAGCGGAGCAGTAGTGATATAATCTTTCAGGTTGTGATACAAGGACGAAATTTGGCACATATACTCTGTAAGGGCCACTCTTATGGAAAAAGACACTGGCCACTCAAAAATCCAAGATGGCGACCATTGTTTTCAAGATGGCCACCACCTTAGTGGAGCAGATAGTGATATAATCTTTCAGGTTGTGATACAAGGATAATATTTGGCACAATACTCTTCAAGGTCCACTCTTGTGAAAAAGGGGGCTGGCCACCCAAACAATTCAAAATGGCTGCCATTTTTCAAGATGACTTCCAGGAGTTGTACCATTATGTCTGATATAGCTTATTATAATAGAGTGAATGTCATTGCACAACCAGGGCACAATGGTGGCATCACTGCTGTGTAACTCAGCATGGGGTTCAGTGTCAGCTGATCTAGTTTTACTAACACTGTAGTAATAGTATATCTTATCAGTGTCCCAAATGCTGTCTAACAGCCCTGGTCAATTAGCTAGTAATAGTTAGATGTAGTTAGATAGCCGTGCCTGAATTGACAGGGTGTGCCAGCACGGGAGAGCCGAGCCAAGGGTAAGCGGGGCTATTCATGACTTGTGCATGTATACTTACCCAGAAGGTGAACAGATCACACAGGACTTAAATGGCACTGGATGAATGATCGGGCTAGGTGTAGGTCACCCGAACCTAGTTGTATCCCATACCTGAATATGCAGTATCACTTTGATTCAGTTGGTAAAAGGATAATCAGCCTTAATCAGAAATCAATCCACCAAAAAATGCCAAACGCAAATCCAATGTTAGCCAAAAGGCAAACTGATTGGAAGAAATGTTGTCTTTGTCAGATAGACAAAAATAATGATGACCTAGTATCACCACCAACCCATCATGTTCCTCAACATGATGGCTACACCATGCTTGCCACCAATGTTCCACTCTTTCGTGAGATCAATCAAATGCCAATGATCCTGAACCCAGCCAGGCTGGATGAAGGTGGTGGCATAGAAGCTACTTTGAGAAGAAACCAGGCCAAGTATCACACACGTTGTCGACTAATGTTCAACAACACCAAATTAGATTGTGCGAGGAAGCGACAGTCAGATGCTCAAAGTAGTGAAATAGATGAAGGCCACACAAACCGCTGTAGAACCAGTCATGATAGTCTGGGCTTGCATGTTTTGTGATAAAATATCCCCTGAATCTGACCTAAGACAGGTAATGACAATTAACTTGAACAACAGACTACATGAATGTGCCCAGACACTACATGATGGCAAACTATTGACTAAACTGAGTGGTGGCGATGCCATAGCACAGGAGCTGAAATACCACTGTGCATGTCTTTCTGGTCACTACAACAGAGAGAGATCCCACCTAAAAGCCCTTAAAAAAGAGTCATCTGAGAGTGAACGAGAACCAGACATGCTTCCCCTGGTTCTCTCAGAACTGGTCAACTACATCCAGTCTCAGTTCCGATGGTCCTGCTTCCATCTCGCAGATATGAGCAACCTGTGCCAGCAGCGTCTGGAGCAACTGGGTGTAACCTCACCTACTGTCAACTCTACCAGCCTAAAGGAAAAACTGATGGCAGAGATCTCTGAACTTAAGCCTTACAGAAATGGCAGAGATGTGTTCCTGACTTTTGAGGTAGACGTAGGATTGGCTCTCTCTCAAGCCGCTGAAGCTGCTGAAATCTCAGAGGCACTTACCATGGCCAAGGCTGTAAAAATCAATGAAAATTAAAAAATCACACCCAGTGTGAAGTGGGCGGTGTGGTCACAGTGGTCATCACAGTGATGGAAGTTCACTTATAGAAAAGTAATATTTCTGAAGTGGGTGGTGCTATTTACTAACAATAAACAATAAATAAACAATGGTTGGTCCACAATGGGTGATTCACTTAAAAATAATTCACTTAAAAAAAAAAAAATGTTATTTTTTTTTTAAAACCATAAATGTGTTTTATTTAAGTGCATGGTCCTATTTATAGGGCTATGCACATGTGTCATGTGTTTCACTAGCCAATCACAGTCCTGAATAGAGTCAGCCAATAAAGTCAGCCAATCATATTACAGCTAGCATTGAATGTGTAGGGGTTAGGGGTGTACAATGGTGGCCAATCACGGTGCAGGGTTAGGGGGGTACAATGGTGGCCAGTGATTTGCATTGAATGTGTAGGGGTGTAGGGGGGTACAATGGTGGCCAATCACAGTGCAGTGAATGTCGATGTCCAAACCTCACATATAGGGGCGGTTGCACCGCCCAAAAAAAATGAAAGATTATATCACTATCTGCTCTGCTAAGGTGGCGGCCATTTTTAAACAAATGGTTGCCATCTTGGATTTTTGAGTGGCCAGTGCCTTTTTCCATAAGAGTGGCCCTTAGAGTTTGTGTGCCAAATTTCATCCTTGTATCACAACCTGAAAGATTAAATCACTATCTGCTCCGCTAAGGTGGTGGCCATCTTGAAAAAAATGGTCGCCATCTTGGATTTTTGAGTGGCCAGCGGCATTTTCCATAAGAGTAGCCCTTACAGAGTATGTTTCAAATTTCATCCTTGTATCACAACCTGAAAGATTATATCACTATCTGCTTCGCTATAGTGATGGCCATCTTGAAAAAAGTGGTCGCCATCTTAGATTTTTCAGTGGCCAGTGCCTTTTTCCATAAGAGTGGCCCTTACTGAGTAAATGTGCCAAATATAATCCTTGTATCACAACCTGAAAGATGATTTCACTATCTGCTCCGCTAAGGTGGCGGCCATGTTGAAAAAATGGTCGCCATCTTGGAATTTCAGGTGGCTAACGGGTTTTATCAAAACAGTACTACCCAAGGAGTATGTGTACCAATTTTGGCGCTTGCATCCGGAAGTGAACAATTATTTCACTAATCTGCCAGACCCAGCCAGGTGGGGTCATACTCCTAAGGAAAGTGACAGTACTCAGCCGCGCAAACTCAAAGAGTTCAAGGCGGTTGAACTCTTTGAAGAGCTCAACCGCCTTCCCGCGCAGCTCAGTAGATAGCGGCCTGTCCCATGTATCCCTTGTTAACGTCCCAGCCTCTTTAAAGACCCTCCTGACAAGAATGATGCCCTTTTGCTTTTAGGGGCGTCACCAAACCAATGGGGTCATACAGACCGGCTACTTGACACAGTAACTCCAGGCGGGTCAGGGGATTTGGCGTCTTCTCCTCGATGTCCCCTTCAGGGAGATCCAGCTCCATGCGATCTTCTTCTTCCTCACGGAAAAGTTGATGGCCACCATGAGACTGTTTTCCCCCACATGGTAACCAACCCCCAGGGCCTTGTTGTCCTCCTTCCGCAGTCGGTTGGGCAACACAATAGTCTCTGGCTTGGTTGGCGCAACGCCTTCCCTCCCACTCTGGCCAGACCGCACCCAAGGTTTGAGGTAAAACCCTCCGGTTAGGAGTATAGCATCAACCCCCTCTAGAATTTCACCCAGTTTCTGGGGGTCGTTAAGGGACACCAAAATGTTGTCTACGTAAGCATTGTCTACGATGACGCTCCTCTCTTCCACCTTGTCGGCTAACTGTGGCAGGTTGGCGGTCTCACGCATGGCCACCTGAGCGATGCACCCGGCTGGTTTTGTCGCCCATGTTAACCCGCACCACAGCGTAATCCTCAATGTCGTCGGCTGGAGAGTCCCTCCACAGGAAACGGTGGACATGCACCTCACGGTCCTCCAGCCGTACAGAATTATACATTTTGAACACATCTCCAATAGCAGCGTGTTCTCCCTCCCTGAACCGAAGCAGCACCGCCCGAATGGGGTTCAAGACATCCGGGCCCTTCAGTAGAATACCGTTCAGGCTCACACCTCTAAATCCTGGCTACTGTCCCAGACCAGTCTTACGGGGGTGGAAACCGAGTGTGGGTTAGGTGCTGTAAAATGGTTAACCCACCACACGGCTCCGTTCCAATTGTCCAGCACAGTCTGTGATAGCTTGACCGCGCTCTGTTGACCATGTCGTGTACTTGCCTCGTATAGGCCTCCTTCCAAACCGAATCCCTTTCGAGGCGCTTCTCCGACTTCAGGAATGCTGCCATAACTGCATTGCAGTTGTTGGGCAGAGTAGCAGGGCCCTCCTTCCAGGGGTACCTGGCGTCCCAGTGAGACCTGTCGCTGTGAGTGTCGCTTGTTTTGAAGGTCAGTCCCCCTCTGACAATCTTGAGCTCCCTCTCGTCAGCAAGAGACATCTCTTTCCCTCCCGGGCACTAATGAGCAACTCCACTTCTTTGGGGCGGAACAGTTCCCCCGGCTTGATAAAATCCGAGAAGAACTTTTCCAGGAGCTCTGAGTCCACTACCTGGTCTATCTTGGCAATCTCCTCCAGACCATAGCAGATCATTTCGTGGCCACGTAAAGTCCCCTTCAATGTTGCCACTTTTATGTTCACTAGGTACCTCATTGTGTCGACTTTAGCCTCCATCCCACCCACACCATGCACGACCAACGTGATGGGCTCACCCAATAGTCCCAGCCTCTCTGCTGCCCGGTGAGTGATGTAGTTAAGTGTCTGAGGCTAAATCAATCAAAGCTCCGACCCAGTCCCCCCTAGTGGTCGTGACGTCGACTAACATCATGAGGACCGGGTCCTCCCTCTGCCCAGTATTGTCCAACAGACCCGCCTCGGTGCACACTGTCGCAGACACTTTGTTTGTGCAGCCCTTGCAAACAGCGGCCAGCTGCTCCTCAGATAGGCCTAGACTGGCAAACACAGCTTCCTGTTGCTCAGTCGGACCATGGGGTTCTCTTCTCCTGTCCCCCTTGGCCCCTCCCCTCACAGTGTCTTTTGATTCAGTGTCCTTCCTGGGTGAGCTTTAAGGCACAAGAAATAATGATGGTCCGGGGAGCCTCCCCCTTTATACACTCGTCATTACGGCACAGAAAGTTCCTTTTTCATGGTCCATCATGGATATCCAGGCATTTCAGGCAAACTTTCATCTTCTTTAGCTGGACCCTCCGCTCCGATGCGTTGGCCTTTCTGAAAGTCTTACAGCGCTATAAAAATCCAATATGCCCGTCCTCGCCGCACACGCTGCAGGGACCACGCGGAGATCCGCGCTTAACCTCGCTCACCGTAGCCCTGGTAGATGTACGCTTCTCCGGCACCCTGTCCACTGGTCTCTCGTTCGGATTGTTGCGTCTGCTTGATAGCATAGCGCCAACAAAGGTGGTGAGAATAAGGGCCCGTACAGAACCATGGAAGAAGGGAGAAATCCTAAATGCCATCAATCTCAGAAACAAAAGCTACTCTGAGTACAGGAAAAACAAAAATGTGCAACCACTTGAAACATTTTTCATATTAACACAGTTAGAATGTTGAAGAAGGTTTGTATTCCAAAAGATAGTCGTTTTAGAATCATTAAGTGGTTTAAATTACATTACAAAAACAGCTGTGTTGTGTGTGTGTTTCTGTCGTCTTGTGTGGGCGGAGAGTGGTTTTAACGTGCAGCGACAACATTTGCATGATTGGTCGTTGGCTTCATTGTTCTCCGGTTACACTCTCCTAATCCCCGCCCATCAGTAACCCTCTGTGGTGGCTGAAACTAACTTCAACAAGATGGGTAGTGGCCAGTATTGCGTTAGTCTTTTTCGGGAAAGAATCTAGTTGTATAAAAAATATAACATTGTAGCGAACACAGCAGCTAGGTGAGAGCGGTCCACGCTAAACAGGCCGCTCGACGTTCGTTTGTATGGAAGTATTCCACTGAAGATGTGGACAAAACAAGGTGGAGTGTTTGTGCGGCTAGGCTAGATAGCTCGTTAGCTCATCGTGACGAGCGTCTTGGCTGAACTGCAACCTGGTGTTTGCACTTTCTTCATTTACAGCCCGTACATCTACATAAAGATTTCAAATATAAAGTGCTTAACCCATTGCCACGGATGTTACAATTATGTAAGGGCCCACATAAGTACCCGTATCTTCCGTATTGTTCAATAAAAAGCATTTTAATCCGATCGGTGGCCATTTTTTCCATTTGCTTTCAACTACGCGACCGTATTGGTTGGGAGGTGTATTGCACTCTGATACATTATAACTCTATGAGAAAATGGCCGCCGATCGGATTAAAATGCTTTTTATTGAACAATGCTGAAGATACGGGTACTTATACCCACCCGAAGTGAATTGTAACATCTGTGGCCATGGGGTAAGCACTTTATATTTCAAATCTGAACGTTTATGTAGATGTACGGGCTGTAAATGGAGAAAGTGCAAACACCAGGTTGAAGTTTCACAGGGCTAGATATTGCTACCTAGCGGGTGCCTCAGACAGTGTTGCCAGGTCTGATTATTATAAGCAACTTTGGGCTTGTTTTCCTGTAAAGTCACTTATAAATATTTAGTTGCTGGTTGCTTTTGTTTTGGCTTGTTTCTGAAGTGTAGCTGCTTATTTGGGCTTGCTTTCAAGATTCTTTTTGAAAATAGCTTATTTAATAGGGCTCAAGTGGTGAAACTGGTAGTTTCTTTTGGGCTTGTTTTCATAGACCTCTATTAAATCTATTGTGAAGATGATTATTTAACATGCCTATTTTTTACAAGACAGATCCTGTATGGGAGTCCATGGCACTAAATATTTTATAGAGAGGACAGCTGACTGATCTTGTTTGATCTCTCTTCCCACTTGCCCCCTACACATACAGTACAGTATATGACTCTTTACCACAATAACCAGGGAAGGTGACATATTAAACTGTATAATCTGTATTATTCTTAGTCCCATGGAAAGTGCAATATTGTATAGGTCTATGACCATATGTTTTCATACTTTATTACAGAAATTTTAGCATGATGAGATTTATCAGCTTTTTCTCTTATTGTAACACTCACTATGCCCAACATTTTTTTTCAGATGATCTACTGGCTTAAAAATGTCAGAGTTCTAGGTTACTTTATTCTTCCCTTTGGGAATTTTGTCCTGGTTTATGTCCAGCTGCCACATAAAGATACACACAATCGTACTGTTTCACTGTACATTTAGAAATGTAAAAGCAGGTCTGTCTTGTCAAGTGTGTTTCTAGTGTTGACAGCTAACCTAGTGTTAGCTGTCACTCCTGTAGGGGGGTGGTTAGGGGTGGGGGAGTGATTAGGGGTGGAGTTGAGTACCTATTGTCCCTCCCATTGTCACACCCATTTCTGGGCCACTGAGGTGTTGAAAACTCTGGGATCTTTGCAGGGCAATTTCTCTGCTTAGGGGTTTAAGGTTCAACAAGATTCAAATGGTCACATCTTCTTCAAATATTTTCCAATTTCAATGAATGATACATCATATGAAAGCGTATATTCTGTACTTCAATAATTTGAAAAATGCCTCCTTGAGGCATAAAGCATTGTACCCAGTCACAATTGGTCACAACTGCCAAAAATAATTTCATAAATTAAAACATTGAGGCAAACAAAAGCCACCCACACAAATTGTGGGAGGCACTACAAAAATTAGGCTGCAACAACAAGATTCAAACCAAATCTACAAATATCTGCATTATTTCAAGTGGCACGCTCATTACCGACCAGCAGGTGGTAGCAACCTGTTTTAACAGCTTTTTTTTTACCATCGTTGCGACCCAGTTGGTAAGCAAACTTCCTCAGCATTCAGGTCTGTACTGCTCTGACCACATCCAAGCTCACTATGACAATCTAGGGGCAAAGAAAGACTCCTTCTCATTCAAACCGGTAAATGTGGAAGAGGTGCAAAAAAAGCTCTTCGTCCTCCAGCCAAACAAGGCCACAGGCCTTGACAACATCCCCACCAGATTCCTCAGAGACGCAGCTGCCTCTATTGCTCCCATAGTAGCCCACATTGCAAACTTATCCATCAGCCAGTGTCAAATTGGCAAGAGTAATCCCTCTGCATAAAAAAGGAAGCAAACTAGAACCTGGCAACTACAGGCCTGTATCCATCCTTTGCTCCATCTCAAAGGTTGTAGAGCGATTCATTCAAGAACAAATCAACAATTACCTTAGCGAGTGTAAATTGTTGTTCGAATTCCAATCAGGCTTCAGAACCTCCCACTCCACTGACACATGCCTACTGTATCTGACCGACTACATCAAACGTGAGGTAGATTCGGGCAAGTACTGCGGCATGGTCATGCTGGACCTCCAAAAGGTGTTCGACACTGTAAAGCATTCAATTCTACTTGACAAGCTGAGGGCAATTGGCTTTGATAGCACATCTATAAACTGGATGAGATCTTACTTGGAGGGGAGAGAACAAGTGGTTGACATGAACTAAACCATGTCCTCATCCCTCCCGTTGAGCTGTGTGGTTCCTCAGGGCAGCATTCTAGGGCTGTTACTGTTTCTTCTATACATTAACGACATGAATGCTGTCTGTAACTGCAAATTGTTCCTGTTCGCTGATGACTCGGCATTCCTGATCTCGGGAGAGGACAAGTTGCAAGTTGAGGAAGCTCTCAGCTTCAAACTCTCCAAAATCCGTACTTGGCTTACCGATAACAAACTGTCACTACACCTTGGGAAAACTGAATCCATTCTCTTTGGGACCAACCATTCCCTCAGACACATGAATGTAATGATTTCAAGGTCAAAGTCGATGACACAGTTATCTCTAGCAAAGAAGAGATTACCTATTTGGGTTGTATTCTTGACAAATACCTGACAGGTGAAAGCATGGCCACAAATGTGGTCAAAAGAGTAAGCCAGAGAACCAGATCTATGGGCAGATGTTCCTCTTTTGTCAACCCTCAGGCCCTCAGGACCCTCTCAGGGGCCCTGATTCAGCCCCTTTTTGACTATGCTTGCACCTCAGTGTCACTGAAGACTAAGCTTCAAACCTCCCAAAACAAACTGATTCGGCTACTCCTCGGTCTGGGACCCATGACCCACCTTTCACCCACCCATTTTACCAGCCTAGGCTGGTTCAGGGTAGAAGACAGACACAACAAAAAATGGGATTGGTCTTCAAAATTGTAAATGAAAATTTGCCAGATATGCCCCCTATTTCCGCATATCTGAGTAAATACCTCCAAAAAGTTAGCGACACCCGCAGTCACAAAACTAGAGGGAGCGTTAACAACGATCTGGTACCACCCACCCACAAAACAAACATGGGCAAATTCTCGCCGGCAAATTTACAGCCCCCTTTGAATGGGCAGAAGTGTTCATGGGTGCAGCTGCTGCAGCATGTGACCGCCACGCGCCGCCACCGCTCGATGGCGTTGCATACGCAGCGCCCGACCCGCGAGGGTAACCGTCTGGTGGTAGAACAAACACTCTATGTGGCTGCTTCGGTCGCGTGCCACCATAGCCATGTGATGAAGCAAAAGCTCCTCGCTGCGACTGCGAACGTGGATCACCGAAGCCCATTGACAAACCAACCGGTCTTGGCTGCAGCGGTGTACTAGAGTCTGGTGCCGTGGAAACAAACTCTGCAACGGCATTAGGGAAGGCTATGCCGATGCGTTCACTCCATCTGTCGCTGCAGGTAGGCTCACACTCCTACCCGGTCCGCCTCCATTCGCTGCCCCGGCTGGGTCAGGTTGCTCACCGACAACACGCGTTGAGCTCACTTTGTTGGGCGTACTGAGAGCGGTAACGTCGACTGTTTTCTCGTCTTCGTCGCCCAGCCCGTCGTCCTCATCACCACCCTCCCAGAGTTGGGTGGTGGGCGTGACAATTACTTTCGTAGCTAAGAATTTCAACGTCAAGTCTTTTCTTTCTTTATATTCCGTGCAACATTTCTTCATTTCAGCCATGTTCTTATCATTAACAAAGGGTTTCCACTCTTGCATACACTCCTCCAGGCTTACTACCTTGCGATCTAAAGCATCACGAATCATTGTGTACTCATTCAGTGGCACTTCTTCTTCTTGCGTACTCTCGCTCTCGAGTTGTTCAATTCACTTTTTTACATCGTCTCTGGTAGCATAGAACTCAATAACGACCCATTTTCCCCACAAAGCGGTACTGATCCTGCTGCAAAGTACTGTCATCCAACTTTTCCCTCACTTTTATGTCCTCTGCCAAATCAGTAGGATCCAAATCTTCCATCATGGCAGAGTACTTAAAACTAGTGTCCATAACTTCATCGTAATCAAGCCTCAGCTAGACATGTTCAGCCTGTAAGTCACTCACTCTTAGAATCTTAGACTTGTGCGAAACAGCTCTGACCCGCTTGGAAAACGCAGCAAGTGCTGTTTCACGCCTCTTTTTACAGTCCTCTAATGCCTCACCAGACATGATGACGTTTGGCCTTAACACTTAGCAAGGGAGTGAAACGGAACTAGGAACTAAAAAAAGTCAATGGGTGTTTCCACCGGACGGATTTAGCGGATGTACGTCCTGTTTACCTCCGTGTTGACCTGGAAATGGCGGCTGCACTCTTTCCGATTCCGGTTCACTGTTGTAGCATTAGCAGGTTAGTATGTGAGCTTAGAAATTAGCTTGGTAGCAGTTGTTATGAATAGCTTTAGCAAGTTAGCTGGTAGCAAGAAACAGTTCTGTAGCATGGATTAGCTTCTTAGCAAGGTTTAGCTTTGTAGAAAATATAGCTTAGCTTGTCAACACAGTATTCATAGCATTTTTAGCTGGTTGCAATGTCAACCACCGTCTTTTGTTGTGGGGCTAGCCTAGTGGCGTCGTGTTTGGTCTAATATAACACCGCTCTGCCATGCTTCCCTCGTTGCATGGGCTGATCAGTGTTAAATTACTGTACAGATATTACTAAACTATTCAGCAATTCAATAATAATTCCCTCTGCAGGGGTCGTAGGTCAATTTACTTATCTCACACACATTCACACAAAAACACACATGAGCTAAATACACTAAACGCTGGTACAGTATGGGTTTTCTCTTATCTAGCCCGCGATCACTACAACCTTTAGGTCCCGTAGGCTTATGAGCTACTGTAGCTTGAGTTAGCATGAGCTCCGCAGAGCTAGCCACAGCAGTTAGTTAGATGGGTAATTTAACTGTAAATAAAGAAAACAGAACACAAATACACCATTAATGACACAAAAACGTTACTATATACATGAGCAATATACATGAATATACAATTTTACAAAAATAAACACTTGTATGCACAATTGACGCCAGCTCTTACCAGTGGACATCTACACACGACAGATATCTGGCTCCGACTGACGAAAATACACAGCAAAATAGAAAAGTAACGCATGCACACAATGGCTTTAGCGAGCGTCCCCCACTACCGCTAGAGGTCACTCTCACAAAGAGGTATTACGGTTTTTCAGTGCAAAAACCCAACAAAGTATGTGAATCTTCCTATACAATATACACACTATAACACTACACAATATACACACTATAACACTGTAAAATATACACAACAGTATAACACAACAAAGTGATATCATGCTAAGTTGCGTGTGCAAAGTTCTTAAAACCAAGACAAACCAAGGCTAAATATTGGAGGCCAAACAGTTATTAGCTATTTATTGTTATCTCTGCCAGGCTGAAGGCCTGTCTGTCTGTCTGTCTTTCAGTCTGACTGTGAAACAAATCTTATGAACTACTACCTAGACTAACTAGATATTTGTTGCACAAAGTTTACAACGGACTGAAATGTTTGTATCTTTCACTGAAACAAATTCAAAATAATGACAATGCTTTAAAGTGTTGAAAGTATGCCTATAGTATGTTTGTACTGGCAGTGTCACACTACTCGATGCTGGGGAAAGTAATTATATTACAGTAAAATATTACTAAGTAACATGTACTGCCCAACACTGCTTGTGAATAATGTAATGACGGTTTCATGTTCTATTTTACTGAATGATGTATTGATAGTTTAATATCTACTATTTTACTGAATGATGTAATGATAGTTTCATATTCACTATTTTACTGAATAATGTAATGATAGTTTCAAGAACACATGTTAACTATGTACAACTATTACCTCTAGTCTACAGTGATATAAGAACACATGTTAACTATGTACAACTATTACCTCTAGTCTACAGTGATATAAGAACACATGTTAACTATGTACAACTATTACTTCTAGTCTACAGTGATTTAAGAACATAAGAACACATGTTGATCATTTTCAACTGGACCATGTGTTTTTATCATGTAGGCCAGGTGATGTCTATATCTATATACTGTATATTTTTTTTAAAAACACAGCGAAAAGAGCAGATCTACAAGCTCACAACACATGGCTATTCCTTGTAAAGTATGTAGTTCTTAAGTGGTTAATTACTGTAAATAATATAAGATTATATATTAAGCTATCCATTATCTAAATGATATTGTCTTCATCTCCGCAGAGAGGGATCCAGAACCACACATGAAATGGAGACATCCAGTCAAACCACAAGTGAACGAAGTAAGACTGGACACATTTTACACTAATGAACATTTCATATCAAGTACTGAAATGTTTAAATAGCTGAAGACATCATCAGACTAAATATCAGTGTACTCCTGTATCAATGTGCAAATACTGATGCTAAACATATACTTTAGGCAAATGTATCCAATATTATTTATTTGGCCCGTTTTTATCTATTTTATTTCTATTTATTTTTGGACATATTGTAGATTTTATGGAGGGCACTTAAGACACTGTTTTAATGATATTGTATATTAGATGTAAATTAGCCTGAATGTTTAAAATGTCATTCTGTTCTCATAGCATCTGTCAGTCTGCAGGAGGATTTAAAGGATTATAAGATCAGTTTGAACAGGCTTGATCGTGTGACATACGTCACTGAAGTGCTCTCCCTCACCAGCATCTACACAGAGCTCTACGTCACAGTGGGAGAGAGTGAAGGGGTTAATAACCAACATGAGGTCTGGCAGCTTGAGACGGCTTCCAAGAAGAAGACCCTCCATGACAAACCAATCAACTGCTGTGACATCTTTAAACCCCTCCTCCTTGGCAGAGACAAACCCAACAGAAGAGTTCTGACCAAAGGCATCGCTGGCATTGGAAAAACATTCTCTGTGCGTAAGTTCACTCTGGACTGGGCAAAGGGTTTGGAGAATCAAGATGTCATTCTGCTGGTTCCCTTTTCATTCCGGGAGCTAAACTTGGTCAGAGATGACCAGCACAGTCTTCTCAACCTGATCCATGTTTTCCACCCAACATTAAAGAAGGTCACAGCAGAGCAGCTCGCTGCCTGGAAAGTTGGCTTCATCTTTGATGGTTTGGATGAAATTAGGTTTTCAATGAACTTCGACAACAATGACATTGTTTCTGATGTCACAGTGACATCATCAATGGACGTGTTGTTGACAAACCTCATCAAGGGGAATCTGCTCCCCTCAGCTCTCCTCTGGATAACCACCAGACCTGCAGCAGCCAATCAGATCCCTCCTGCATGTGTTGACATGGTGACAGAAGTACGAGGGTTCACAGACCCCCAGAAGGAGGAGTTCTTCAGGAAGAGATTCAGTGATGAGGAGCTGGCCAGCACAATCATCTCACACATGAAGACATCAAGGAGCCTCCACATCATGTGTCACATCCCAGTCTTCTGTTCGATCACTGCTACCGTTCTGGAGGACATGTTGAAGACAGACGAGACAGGACAGCTGCCCAAGAACCTGACTGGGATGTACAGCCACTTCCTGTTGGTCCAGACAAAGAGGAAGAAGCTGAAGTATGATGAGACACATCCTATGAAGGCAAAGATGATGAACATGAAGACCTGGTTGCAGACCACGTCACAAAGACTGCGGGGAGTTAGTAGAGAAACTAGCAATCCTCCAATGTCCAACACTGACAGGGAAGTTCTTCTGAAGCTGGGCAGGCTGGCGTTTGAACATCTGGCGAAAGGTAACATCATGTTCTACCAAGAAGACCTGGAAGAGTGTGGTCTTGATGTCAAAGACGCCTCTCTGTACTCAGGAGTGTGCACAGAGATCTTCAAAGAAGAGTCTGTGCGATCTCAGAAAACGGTCTACAGCTTTGTTCATCTGAGCATCCAGGAGTTTCTGGCTGCAGTCTACCTGTTCCACTGCTTCACACAGAGGAACAAGAAGAGGAACATGAAGGTACTGAAGACATTCCTGGGAGTTGATGTCAGTTCCCTGGATGACTTCCTGCAGAGAGCCATGGAAAAAGCCCTGAAGAGTAAGAATGGCCACCTGGACCTCTTTGTCCGCTTCCTTCATGGCCTCTCACTGGAGTCCAACCAGAGTCTGTTGGGAGGCCTGCTGGGTCAGACAGAGAACAGTCCAGAGATCATCCAGAAAGTAGTCAACAACCTGAAGAAGATGGAACGTAAGGATGCTTCTCTCTCTGCTGATAGATGTATCAACATCTTCCACTGTTTGATGGAGATGAACGACCACTCAGTACATCAGGAGATCCAACAGTACCTGAAGTCAGGGGACAGATCAAAGACAGAACTGTCTGAGAGCCAGTGTTCAGCTCTGGCCTTCATGCTGCTGATGTCAGAGGAGGTTCTGGATGAGTTTGACCTGGACACATACAACACATCAACATATGGGAAATTCAGACTCATCCCAACTGTGAGGAACAGCAGAAAGGCTCGGTTAGTAGTCATGTGAATTGAAAACGTATTGGTAGAGAATCAATCTACCATCACACCTAGCACTATAAGTAGAAATTATGGTTAACGTAAAATATCCAATAATAATCAGATCTCAAATAGTGACTGGTGGTATTGTGTGTATGTGCAAATTAGGCTGTATGGAATGTTACATTACGATACGGTATGTATGACAATACCGCGGTATACGGTATGTTACGGTATATACAGTATACTTTTTTTCCCCTGCGTTTTAATCATTAATATTTATAAGGCATGTTTGCCAAAATACTATGAATTGAGTAAAATATCAAGTTAGGATTTTAAAGCTTATTGTTATTCATTCATACATATCTGATACAAAATAAATATGGGTTTAAACAATATCCTCCTATAATTTGACATACCTCTGCAGTGCGTGGTGTAGTGGTGTAGTGGTGTAGTGGTGTAGTGGTGTAGTGGTGAGGCCAAAATTGTTCTGCCCGGTTCTCCTCAGTGGCTGGAGCAATTGATCTGAATTTGCACACAGCCATTCACCAGTACCATGTGCACCTAAACCAAGCCCGTTTTTCCATTTCACCAAATCTCAGCTGTTTATTAGCGTTTTTGTGTTCGCTGGCTCCCGGGTTGCCAGATCATGTGCGCATATCCCCCCACAGGTATGGTCTAGTATAGTCAATTTATCAGAGGGGTGTGTAAACTGTTGTGGGTGGATGCCACTGCAACGGATTGCGATGTGACGATGAAGAGACTTGTAGATCTGCCCTTTTGGACAACACTGCCGTACTACAGAGTATAATGTTCGTGGTGACATGATGACAGCTTGTACTCTCGCTCTTTTGAACGAGACACCATCGCACAACAAAGGAGTTATGTTAGTTAATCTTACCTTGTCTTTAAAAAGTTGTGCAGGGTTAATATGACACGTGGAATCACAGAGATGAATGATGTATTCTCTCTGGCAACAATATTAACTTCAACAATATTAACTTCAACAATATTAACTTCAACAATATTAACTTCAACTTGGAGCTGTCATCAACACGCCGCTCAAAGAGGTGGGGGCGATTTGTTTGCCTCCGACATATTTATCACGTCCTTGTGTCATCGTGTCAGTGAGCGATACGTATGTTTTCACGGGGGACATAATGATGATAAATGATTTCATTGACTGCTGCTGAAGTCAAAGGAGTAATGTTAGTCGGATAATGTTTTATTTGGTCACAGGCTCGTGCTAGTGGAGCTGTGCTTAGCTACGCATAATATGTGCTAATTAAAATGAAAGTAATACCATGAGCTCGGAACTTTTGGGGCTTTTTATGCCTTTATTGATATTACAGTGTGTAGGAAACGGGAGAGAGAGATGGGGAGTGACACGCAGCAAAGGCCGTCGAGATCAGGACTCGCACCCGCAACACGCTGTCAGGCTACATTTGAGCCTAGGTGCCCAGACCGCTAGACCAGTGGTCTGGGCCTCAGCTCGTAAATCTCACGGTATCAATACCGTGGCTGTTTATACCGCGGTAATACCGTAATACAGTATACTGTTACATGCCTTGTGTAAATAAAGACTAGTCCTATTAAAGCCAGGTAAAACAGAGTCTAAAAGACCTAGGTAAACCCAACCAGACTAAAGTAGTTTAGCCTCACTTTAATATCGTCCTCAGCACTTTCATTAGTGAGACTAAACATTAAAAAGTTGTGCAAGTGACCTAATGTTGTGGTACTAGAGTACATTTTATTTGGACCAAAGTACTTCTAGGGGCTAACATTTTAAAAGAGAAAATATTATCAGCACCAGGGTTTGTATTGAATATTCACTTAAAGATTCACCCATATTGTGAACAACAGAAAAAACTTTAATGTGACCTGTATGTGAACATAAAACAAAAAATCTACAAAGTGCCCTTTGGCCAAAGTGTGGCGCTAGAGGAAAAGCTGTGATGTCACTTCATCAGTACGTTTTGTCATCCATGGAAAACGGATGTGTTTGATTCGTTTATGGCAATACAGACATCACTAATGGTGTGATCGCTAAGTTTTATGTTTATGTTTTATGTTAATCGAGACACTAATGATGTGGTACTAGAGGACATTTTATTTGGTCACCACTAGGGGTCATCCTCTGGGGAACACCGAACATGAAGTTGTATTGCCTGTATTTTTAAGTATATGTTGTTGGACGGACAGACTGACTGACCAATCAACATTATCATGATTCTTAAATCCCATTCCTATCATGGCTAAACATATATAATTGACCATAAATGCTGTGGCAGACAATACACCTTATACACCAATACAATAACTAAATTAATTCAAAGATCCATGCAAGTTACACACTGTAGTATACAGATTATCTGTCTTTCACTTTTATGTTTTCTGGTTCCCTGTTAATATCTAGTTAACTAGATAGACATTCTCTTAGGTAATTCCATTGAACATGAACGTGATGTAATCTGTGTTGATGATCTCTGATTTTACATATTCTACATTTACAGACTTGTTGGCTGTCAACTCCAAAAGCCAGACTTTGATATTGTGGCCTCAGCTCTCAGCTCTAATCCTTCACCTCTAAGAGAATTGGACCTCAGCTATAATGACATGAAGGAGGATTCATCCATCTTCGCTGGATTGAACCCACATTGTAGACTGGAGATACTAAGGTCAGATTAATTAACCAGCATTATTTCAATTAGTTCTGTTTTATATTGTATTTTTTGATTATAATAATAAGAGTGTGAATAAAGTTGACATCATGGTATCCCACACTGACTAGAATCATGATACGGTCTGAGTTTGTGCTAGTCCACACTCTTTTATCAGATCATAATGATACGGTACAGTAACTACAACATGTGATCCATCATGGCTGCTTTAGGGAATTATCAGGTCCAGTTACACAATCATTGAGTGTCAAACACGGTGTAAACACAGACTGGAAGGATTGCTGGTTCCCCAGACCACCAGCACCAGCAGTCTCTTCTGTACAGTGATTACAGTATTACAGATTTAAAACATGAATACTTGTGATTACACTATGAGTTGTTGGATGTGTTAGATCATCCCCTGGTTTTTAATATTATGTGTAACTATATTATTAATGCCAACTATTATTACCATCAATTCAAACAACAAGAACCTCTTCAAATATGTTGAGCATCCATTACATTAGCCCTAGAAACGTTGCTCCTCCTCCCTTGCCCGGAGGGACTTTACGCCGCTTCATGTCTAAAACAGAAAAGAAAATGACTTTTTACTTACTTTTTACTACACACACACACACACACACACACACACACACACACACACACACACACACACACACACACACACACACACACACACACACACACACAATACAGTATATTATCCTTATCTAGTTGCCTAGTATTACTATCTCGTTTCTGAATAGGTTTCGTTGCACTTTCCAAGAAGTGATTAAGAAGTAGATTAAGATGATTTACTTCACATTATTTCTGCCTGCCTGCTCTTTCCATCTCTTGGGTCTTTACTCCAAAACTCTGATAGTTAATCCAGATATTTAATTTGTAATTACAGACTTGCTGGCTGTAACATCACACAGACAGGATTTGACGTTCTGGCCTCAGCTCTCAGCTCTAATCTTTCCCATTTGAGAGAATTGGATCTCAGTTTCATCAGCCTGCAGAAATCACAACTGGTTCAGCTCTCTGCTGTACTTAAGAGTCCACATTGTAGACTGCAGATCCTGAGGTAAATCATGTGTTTTCTCTCTGTGTGGATCTCTACTTGAACATCAACAGCAGTTTGTTAAATATGTATTTCTCTGCAGGTTGTCAGGCTGTGGGGTCACAGAGGAAGGCTGTTCTTCTCTGGCTTCAGCTCTGACCTTCAACCCCTCCCATCTGAAACAGCTGGACTTGAACTTCAGCCACTTAGGAGACTCTGGTCTGAAGAAGCTATCAGCTGCACTGGAGACTCTCAAGTGAGTAGACTTGGACTGTGTCCATGTTGGTTAGTGCAGTGTTTCCCTTACAATGTTTAACTGGCTGACCAGGCAGACCAATGTGCAGGTGGGAGGGGGTGCTTCACCCATAAAGTCCAATGTGCACCATGACAATCCTCATCCCTTCTTTATATGTGACCCCACAGGATTATGAAATAGTCCTCTCACAACCCGTGATTTTCCAGCAGAGTAGGAGAACGTCACGAAAATCTGTCCAAAATGAGATAATAGCGCAGCAATACTCTAGACACACTAGAGTATGTCTGACATGAATTTCAGAGCTTCAATCAATCATGTAAATCATGAAAAAATGCAGAACAGTAAGGACACACATATATATATATATAAATAATGATTGGCAATCGCGGTAATATCCATGTTCTATACCATACCATAATGCATTGAGGTGGACTGTTTTGTTTAAATAATCTGTCCCACTCAAAACCCACTGTGTCATACAGGATGCAGTGATGAGTCATCATGTTCACCAGAGCAGAATGATAAACAGCATCTAAAAGCTTCAGGATAGAAGGAACAGTGTGTTAGACTCTAACACACAGAGAAAGACTGTTTAAACTAGAAGAATGTGCTCCTCAGAGCACAGGCCTCCGCCAGGGCAGGTAGCTTATTGTGGGCCAACAATGTTTCACATCGTGTGTGTGTGTGCGTGTGCGTGTGCGTGCGTGCGTGCGTGCGTGCGCGCGTAAACTTTATAAACGTAAAAAATATTTCTAAGCCCTCTCCTCCAAGCCGGGCGGGACGGGCTGCCTGGTCAATAATAATAATGTCAGGTAGTGGAGAAGTTTTGATTGATTCAATCATTCAATCAAACAAGACTTAAAAAAAAAGAAAAAAATGCTAAAAAAAAGCAGAGATGCATATAAGTACTAGCCTGGTAAACCCTCCCTCCGGAAATCTCATTTCCATTTGATTCCAGGAGTGAGTCTGGCATGAAGGCTTGTATGGGCGTTTCTAGTGCATTACCAAATAACCGAGCCAATCAGCGTCCTCGCTCATTGTTTTGTGATTGACAGCGGGGGTAGGCCAATCAGGTGGAACCCGAGTGGTTCACACGTCATTAATCAATACACCTTTCATACAAGCTGCTCATTAACATCAAAGACAAACCAATTACTCCTGGTGATAATCACTGCAGCCTAAAGTGGCTTAATTGGACATCAAAGGGCCACTTGGACATCAAAGCTACATTACTCCCGCCCAGCTCCAGCCCACAGCCAAATTGCCCATATAGGTCTGCAGGCCAGACTCACTCCTGAAATAAAATACAAATGAGATTTCTGGAGGGAGGGTTTACCAGGCTATATAAGTACATATACATGCATTAAAAAATAATAATAATACAAATCATTTAAAAGAACAAGTAAAACATGAAGAGAAATGCAGCAATCTAAATAAAATCAATGCTAAAAAGATGTGTTATAAATAAGATGTATTATAAAAATGTCCACAGATTCATAGACCCTCAGATCCCCCGGCAGGCTGTTCCAAAGCGTGGGACCATAATAGCTAAAAGCTGCTCCTCCATACTTTTTAGTTTTAGTCTGTAGAATGTGTAGGAGACCAGCGCTAGAGGATCTAACAGTACGTTTTAACAGCGGGCGACTCTCCGGACGATCGCCGGACGACATCGTCCAAAAGATAAATAAAATCCATCTTTTCAGATCAACATCGTCGCCCCGCCCACTTCGCCTCATCGCCAGTAGTTGCCGGCTCTCATAGACATATAATGCTCTTCTGGAAAAATACTATCCTGAATCGCCCGCTGTTAAAACGCACTGTAAGGGCCCTGCCGGGCACTGAGGAAGCATTGCTGACAAGTAGGAAGGTGCATTCCCATTAAATGACTTCAAAACCACTAAAATGATCTTAAAATCTATTCTAAAACTGACAGGCAGCCAATGCAGGGACTTTAAAATAGGTGTAATGTGTGTCTCTGTTTGGTCTTTGTCAACACGAGCTGCTGTGTTCTGGACAAGTTGTAACAGACCTATAGTTTATTATGTAAGACCAGACAGGAGAGCATTACAGTAATCAAGCCTGCTAGTGATAAAACACTATTCATTGTTGTTCTACTTCCTACAGTGTGAATCATGGAGGAGAACACTGGATTAAACCTCAACTCCTGACAAGATGTGAGTATCTGTCTGTCTGTCTGTCTGTCTGTCTGTCTGTCTGTCTGTCTGTCTGTCTGTCTGTCTGTCTCATTAACATGTTATACATTGTTTTATACTCCGTTGGCCCCTCCCTCCCTGTAGTCAACTAACTAAGTACATTTACTCAAGTACTGTACTTGAGTACAATTTTGAGTTTTTTTTTTTTTTTTTACTTCACTGGAGTATTTCCAATTTTCAGTACTTTTACTTCTACTCCATTACATCTCAGAGGCAAATATTGTACTTTTACTCCACTACAATTATTTGGAAACTTTAGTTACTAGTTACTTTGTAGATGCAGATTATTATTACAAAACATACATTAACCACTTCAGCTCTATATACATTTCGGCCATTTGAAAATAGTCGATCTACAAGCTCACAATGCGTTGTGATGCGACGCATTGTGAGCTTGTAGATCTGCTATTTTCAAAATATCTTTTATACATTTCATACATTTGAAATTGGGCATTCTGCATGATGAGTACTTTTACTTTTGGTACATTTTGATATCAATACTTTTGTACTTTTACTCAAGTCAATTTCAAATTCCGGACTTTTACTTGTAACAGGTTATTTTTACATTGCAGTATTGATACTTTTACTTAGGTAAAACATTTGAGTACTTTTTCCACCACTGCACTAGAATGTAGTGATTTTTTTAATATAAAGTGAACATTTTAAACTCAAATCTTTGCTAATAATAATTTTTAATGATAATATTCCCTGTCCTGAAAACCAGTGGTGGACAAAGTATTTACTCAAGTAAATACTCTAGTATTGAAAAGTACTAATTACTATTGCAGCACATTTTTTTAAATAAATCAATGCATTGTTGTATTGAAATTTAGAACCAAAAAATAAATACATAAAAACTGAACTTAACTTTAAATATAGTGAAAATATCAGATCTACAAGCTCACAACGCGCCGCGGTGTGATGCGTTGTGAGCTTGTAGATCTGATATTTTCACTACAGTTGAAATAGAGCTTAAGTGGTTAACCCATTAAGACCTGAGGCTGATTCTACAAATGTCTTCTAAATCCTGGTTCTCAAACCTTTTCATGTCAAGGACCCCCAACATTATATATATTTGGCCATGGACCCCCTTCTCAAAATATTTAGTTCCAGGGACCCCCAGAAGCAAAGATTTGAGTAAAAATGTTCACTTTAAAGATACATATATATATTCAAAGATTTGCACACATGTTAATTTTTTTTTCAAAATAACAGATCTACAAGCTCATAGCGCGGCACTCGGTGCCGCGCTATGAGCTTAATAAAACATTATTTAATTATTTTTATTTTGTATGTTAAATACTTAAACCCACGTCACTGACTGGAGTTCCTCAGGGCTCTGTTTCCCTCTACACCAAATATGTTCCCTGAAAAATATCAGATCTACAAGCTCACAACCACACATGGTTCCTCAAAGAACCTTATTTGAACCATTAACCACTTAAACCCCTGCATCCCAATGTTGGCCATGTCTTAATACGTGAACATTCATCAGAAATACCAGATCTACAAGCTCACAACGCTTCATGCTGCGATGCATTGTGAGCTTGTAGATCTGCTATTTTCGACAGAGATTTGGAGTGTGGAGGGAAAAAACACTGAGCAGACCAAATATAGAGCCCTGGGAGACACCGGTCCATGAAGGGTTAAAGTGGTTAAGGGTTCTCAAAGTGGGGTCCGGGGACCCCCAGGGGTCCTTGGGGGGGTTCCAGGGGGTCCCCAGCTAAATGTGTTCATACAGCATCACACTCATTTTAACCCCTTGTTTTCCATATTCTACACGTTGGCTGATGAACCCATTCAGACCTGGAAAGCATCTCTGTGTCATTTTACATTTATCTTTATATTTAGAAACAGCTTTTTCACAAACGTCTAAAACCTCTGATCTCCATATTATAACTTTATGACTTTTAACCTAAGTTAACCCTTTCAGACCGAGAACGCATCTGTGTCATTTGAGATTATTTTGGCTATTAAAAAATAGCAGATCTACAAGCTCGTAGCGCGGCACTCGGTGCCGCGCTACGAGTTTGTAGATCTGCTTTTTTTTTTTTTATCGCGAAAATGTGTTCACATCTTTGAATGTATATTTTTCCATATCGAACATTTTTAACTCTGTTACAACTTCTGGGGGTCCCTGGAACCAAATATTTTGAGATGGGGGTCCGCGGCCAAAATTCCTTGACATGAAAAAGTTTGAGAACCACTGATATAGAAACGTTTTTCTTTTTTTTTTTCACTCGGTGCCGCGCTATGAGCTTGTAGATCTGCTATTTTTGAATAGCCCAAAGAAACCTAAAAAGACACAGATTCTTACCCGGTCTGAAAGGGTTAACGTCCTACTTGATCATACTACAGCGTCACACAAAAGCATCAAAAGTATCAGATCTACAAGCTCTAAACGCAGCGTGAAGCGACACGTTTAGATCTTGTAGATCTGATACTTTTGATGCTTTTGAATTTGAATCCCGAAAAGTAACAGTTTTGGATCATATGAGGTTTCCACCTGAATCAGGTCTAAATGAGTTACAAATAGCAGATCTACAAGCTCACTGTGTGTGTGTGTGTGTGTGTGTGTGTGTGTGTGTGTGTGTGTGTGTGTGTGTGTGTGTGTGTGTGTGTGTGTGTGTGTGTGTGTGTGTGTGTGTGTGTGTGTGTGTGTGTGTGTGTGTGTGTGTGTGTGTGTGTGTGTCACTCTGTGAATGATGTTTTTAATGTACTGTGTTTTTTATTCTCATCAGATTTCCATCATCTCACTCTGGACACAGACACAGCAGCCTGTGTCCTCTCTCTGTCTGAGAACAACATGAAGGCGACACGGATGAAAGCGAGTCAGGATCCTCCTGATCATCCTGACAGGTTTGATAGATGGCCACAGGTTCTGTGTTCAGAGGGTCTGACTGGACACTGTTACTGGGAGGTAGAGTGGAGTGGACATGTTTATATAGCAGTGACTTACAGAGGAATCAACAGGAAAGGAGAGGGTGGGGACTGTCAGCTTGGATGGAATGACAAGTCCTGGAGTCTGGCCTGTAGTGATGGTCACCATGGTAACGCTTACTCTGTCACACACAATAGTAAGGTCACTTTCCTTCCTGTCCGTCCCTCTGACTCTAACAGAGTATCAGTGTATCTAGACTGTTCTGCAGGGTCTCTGTCTTTTTACAGAGTGTTAGAGGACACTCTGACACACCTTTACACCTTACAGAACACATTCACTGAACCTCTCTATGCTGGGTTTATGTTTGAACCTGACTCCTCTGTGTCTCTGTGTGAGGACAGACAGGGTGATGTATCATAATGTAATAATCAGGAACAGGTGTGGTGGTGGGGGGGGGGGCTCTGTGTGTCTTAACACATTTAAACATGAATATTGTATAGATCTATAGATCCATGAATTCAGTGGTTCTCAATGTGGGGTCCGGGGACCCCCAGGGGTCCTTGAGGGGGTTCCAGGGGGTCCTCAGGGACATTCATGTATATAGTATCAAAATCAGTGGAACCACCTTAACCATAATTATATACATTGAACTATTTGAAAATAGCAGATCTACAAGCTCACAACGTGTCGTATCGCGCCTCATGAGCTTGTAGATCTGCTATTTTTTTTTAAAGGAATCCTGTATAAAATGGGGTCTCTGGTACAAAGTCTTTTCAGATGGGGGTCCTTGACATGAAAACCTTTGAGAACCACTGGTCTAGCACAGTGGTTCTCAACCTGTGGGTCTGGACCCCCAAGGGGGTCCCCAGATGATTTTTTGGGGGGTCCCCAGATGACAGTGAAATGACAATTTAAGACTTTTAAGACCTTTTTAAAACCTAAAAACAGATCATTACTGCATCAATAGTAATCAATAAACTATAAACTGGTCAAACGCACAAATTGTAAAATAATATAAGAAAGAGAAACTACTGTGAAAATAGCAGATCTACAAGCTCACAACGCCAAACTAAATGTAATGCCTCAACTCCTACAATTCAAAGCTTGTCAGGGTGGGGGGTCCTCAGTTCAAATATGATTATTTTGGGGGGTCCTCAGTTCAAATATGATTATTTTGGGGGGTCCTCAGTTCAAATGTGATTATTTTGGGGGGGTCCTCAGTTCAAATGTGATTATTTTGGGGGGTCCTCAGTTCAAATATGATTATTTTGGGGGGTCCTCAGTTCAAATATGATTATTTTGGGGGGTCCTCAGTTCAAATATGATTATTTTGGGGGGTCCTCAGTTCAAATATGATTATTTTGGGGGGGGTCCTCAGTTCAAATGTGATTATTTTGGGGGGTCCTCAGTTCAAATATGATTATTTAGTTCAAATATGATTATTTTGGGGGGTCCTCAGTTCAAATATGATTATTTTGGGGGGTCCTCAGTTCAAATGTGATTATTTTGGGGGGTCCTCAGTTCAAATGTGATTATTTTGGGGGGTCCTCAGTTCAAATGTGATTATTTTGGGGGGTCCTCAGTTCAAATGTGATTATTTTGGGGGGTCCTCAGTTCAAATATGATTATTTTGGGGGGTCCTCAGTTCAAATATGATTATTTTGGGGGGTCCTCAGTTCAAATATGATTATTTTGGGGGGTCCTCAGTTCAAATATGATTATTTTGGGGGGGTCCTCAGTTCAAATGTGATTATTTTGGGGGGTCCTCAGTTCAAATATGATTATTTAGTTCAAATATGATTATTTTGGGGGGTCCTCAGTTCAAATATGATTATTTTGGGGGGTCCTCAGTTCAAATATGATTATTTTGGGGGGTCCTCAGTTCAAATATGATTATTTTGGGGGGTCCTAGGATAAGGATAATTCCTTTTAACAGGTCGTTCATGAAAGTCCTTGCGGTCTTGTTTCCAATGAGAACCTGTGAGCAATTGGGGTTAAGAGTCTTGCTCAGGGACAAATTTCATATCATCGGCGCATATGCTGGGATAGCCTGGAATCGAACCTGGGGCAACCAGGGCCAGCTGGTTCCTTAGGCGGGCTCACTAACCACTCAGCTATGGCCGCCCCTCAGTTCAAATATGATTATTTTGGGGGGTCCTCAGTTCAAATATGATTATTTTGGGGGGTCTCCACCTATAGAGTGAGAAGCTCTGGTCTAGAACATTTAAACATGAATATTGTAAAGTTGTATTAAAAATGAACATTTACTCCAATGAAGGGTTTTGTAAATCATTGTATTGTACCTTTAAAATGTCATTTCACATTTATTTAGAACCTTTCATGTATATTTACTCATATCTTCATTAAAATGAAACCAATGCTATTGTATCTACATTGAGCTGATGTTACATTCATTAATACTATTGTGTTAATAAAAACTACAAGAAAGACAAACATTAGGATGTCATTTATTTACAGTGTACTGAGAGTCATAAATGCCTACATATATGTCATTTATTTATAGTGTACTGAGATAAAACACACACACACACACACACACACACACACACACACTGTAAATGAGCTTTTTGTCATTTTTAAGCTCACAGCCGGATTTAGGGATCTGGAGGCCCTTGGTTATACATGGGCAACTGGCGGCCCGGGGGCCACATGAGGCCCCCACCCTCTCTTAATGCGGCCCGCAGGTTAATATCACAATAGTGATATATTATTGATTTCAGCTGTTATGATTCTAAACATGACCCGCTTTAATTACTTCAGTCTATATTAGTAGCTTAATGACTAGTATTAACATTCTATTCTCTTTTTTATGTCCAATGTATTTGTATTTAAAGTAATACTAGGTAACTTTTTCAATAAAACTAAAGTTAAATTGTATATCTTTTGTGAGTGGCAAATGTTTCACAACCACCCACTCCATGAATTTCACCCCCGAAAGCCTTTTATTTATATATTTTCTATTGAACGCTGACAGGGGCGTCTTTCCCGTGAAAATGACATCTGGCCGGAAAACGGAACCGGAAATGCACCGGTTTCCTGTTTGGCCAGGAACTACCGCACCGGTTTCCTGTTTGGCCAGGAACAACACGCTAGTACCAAAAAGGAATTTCACGCAGCTTGAACCACAGTAGAGGATTTGAAGATGGAGAAACAACAGCTAAAGAAAAGACAGCTCCCGGTAACTAAAGCTCCACCAGCTAAGAGGAAAAGATCCGCAGAGAGTATAAAACAACAAAAAGAATTAGACCGTGCAAGACAGAAATCCCGGATTTACCTCACTTATGCTTACGATCGTTGGAAAAAGTTCCAGAAAGAGACGGGACAATCAACAGACGCTGATGTTGCTATTAAACTTTTAGACTGGTAAGTTTATTTCAAATTAACGTAATACGTAGTTGTGCGTCATTGTTTTACTAATTTGTGCAATGCATAGGCCTACGTTTGTTTACAACTTCTTTGAAACAAAAATATAGGCTCGGGAGTCAGCACTTTATATCAGGGCTGTTTATAGCCGCTCACGTTACAGCAGCTCCCAGTGTCTGAGCTATGTGTACATTCACAGACCTTGTTTTTTTATTATTCCGCATTTGCTAAATACATTGGTATTAACTCGGGACTACCCTTACCTTAGAAATGTTGTTCTGTAAAGAATCCCAAAGGTCGTCGATCACTCCCCTCCCCCAATCGTGAATTATTTTCTTTACTAAGTATTGTAAATGGCATCGAACACTCCCCTCCCCCAATCGGCATTCTTTTGTTTACAAAGTGGTAGCTTAGCTTGTCTTCTCTTGAAGCATTTTTTGGCGTGATAATTTAGAAACATTGACCTGTAATGTATGCAGCTAAAGGTGTATTGCAAACGTTCTGTGTAAGTAACCATGGGCAACTATTTGTATCTCTCCCCAGCAAGATCATTTATTCAAGGGTCCCAGAGTGTCCACACCAGGGAAAAGTTTGCTCTATGTGTCCAAGCGTAGACCATCAGTATCAAGCGTGGACGTGGGATCTGAAAGGTAGTTTATTTATATTTATGCAAGAGGCGTTGTGAGCTTGTAGATCTGCCATTTTTGCCTAAAGAGGTATAGGTGTAGAGGGGAAAAAAGAGCAGACCAACTTCCAAGTAAACAAAAAAGGTTTAATCTGTAACACAATTGTATACAATATAGAGTAGGGGGTCCCTGCTTCATCTCTCTCTCTCAGCTAGGGGGTCCTTGGCCTGAAAATGTTGAAGACCCCTATATTACAGGGGTTGTCAACCAGTGGTCCGGGGACCACCAGTGGTCCTTGACGGGGTTCCAGGGGGTCCCCAGCCAAATTAATAGTTAGCAACCAAATTGACCCTTATATGTCTGTAACTCTGAGAGTGTACAAATGGAACCAAATGGACCCTTACAGTCTCAGAGTTAAACTAGAAAAAGTGCTCCTCGGAGCACAGGTCTCCGCCAGGTCAGGTAGGTTATTGTGGCCTCCTGGTGGCGCTATAATAGGTCAATGTGAAAAGGGTGCCATTTCTTCTTAGGCCTTGCACGGCAATCGGACACTGCATTCATAATTTGAGGCATTTTGTTAAAAAAATGTGTTTGGCTAAATTAGACCTGCTGGTGGCGCTATAACAGGCCAATGTTAAAATAGTGACATTTGCTCCTCAACATAGTGAGAATGTGCGTGCAAAGTTTGACCGCAATCGGACGCTGCGTTCATTATTTAAGGCATGTTGTTCAAAACAAGCCACTACTGCAAACTTTAGATGTCAATCTTAGCCAATCAGGATGGAATATGAAAAATCAAACACATCCGTCTTGATCACATGACTATAGAGATCATGTGTACCGATGTGCGTGAAATTTTGATACAATCGGAAGGAGTAATTTAAAAAAATGCGTTTTACATAAGTTGGCCTCCTGGTGGCGCTATAAAAGGCAGATGTGAAAAATGCAGGGCAAAGGTTTTTCCTTGACCTCTAGGGAGTGCGCTTACAAAGTTTTACACAGATCGGTGCAGTTGTAGGTAAAAACACGAATCGGCCTGTTATAGCGCCACCATGAGGCTGATTTGAAAATGTTCAAGTGGCATTTCTTCCTGGGCATAGTGGAAATATGCGTGGAACATTTCAAAGAAATTGCATGCTGTGTTAATAATTTGAGGCATTTTGTTCAAAACGGAGCAGTCTTGCAAACTTTGGAAGCCATTTTAGCCAATCAGGATGGAATATGAAAAATCTGAAAGACCCGTTTTGTTTAATGACTATAGAGATACTGTGTACCGATTTGCGTGATGTTTGGACAAAATATGTAGGAGTACTGTGAAGAAAATTGTTTTGCAAAAAGCGGCCTCCTGGTGGCGCTATATCAGGGCCATGTGAAAAAATTGGGGCAGAGGTTCTGAATTGGCATCCAGGGAGTGTGTGTGCACAGTTTTGTTGCGATCAAGAGATTAGCTGTCCACGGACGGACGGACGGACGGACGGACGGACGGACGGACGGACGGACGGACGGACGGACGGACGGACGGACGGACGGACGGACGGACGGACAGGGGGTAAAACATACTCTCTCGCCATGCCTTTCGGCCTGGCGGAGACAAATGAATGTATTATCATTATCATGTTGCTGCTGTTCTACATACAGCCACCAGGTTATTATCATGTTGCTGCTGTTCTACATACAGCCACCAGGGTGACCAAATCACAGAGAGGGGCTTTAAGCTTTGCTTTATGACATTTCTGAGACGTTCGTGTTTATAGTAAATTATTCTAAACATGTTTTCTATTGCAAGTTTGATCCCTTCAAATACTCTTTGATCTTAAAATAACCAATAACCGAAAATACCGGAATTAGCAGATCTACAAGCTCACAACACGCTGCCACGTGTTGTGAGCTTGTAGATCGGCTAATTCCGGTGCATGGCACGCTTCCATAGCAGATGGGACTTATAACATTTGGGCCCTTATAAGTCCCATCTGCCCATACATAGAAGACATGCTGGCTTCATATGGAATCCAAATCCACACTTTGTGAGCTTGTAGATCTGCTATTTACATGTGAGGTTTCCACCTGGACAGACCATAGTATAGTTTCATCTTAGCCTTGGATCAAGAATAATACATTTCTTGCCATCTTTGATATCGATATTTATTTTAGATTCATATCGTATTCTTCTGCTAGAATGTGTTTTATCTTCCGTCACAACTTGTGTTCTCAGGCTCTTAAATGTATGTTTTAATTTATGAAAAATATGAAATATGAAAAGTGCTATACAAATAAAGTTTCATTATTATCAATCATCATCATCATCATAGCCCAGGGGTCTTCAACGTTTTCAGGCCAAGGACCCCCTAGCTGAGAGAGAGATGAAGCAGGGACCCCCTCTAGATCGTATAAAATTGTGTTTCAGATTCATTTTTTTTGTTTACGTGGTCTGCTCTTTTTTCCCTCTACACCAAACACCTCACTCAAAGTGCTATACAAATAAAGTTTCATTATTATCAATTATCATCATCATCATCATCATCATCATCACCTATCTTGACATTCTTGAACACTCCCCAAAAACAGTGTTTGGAGTTAGATCCATGTGAAAGTCTGCGCGCACGTGTGTGTGTGTGTGTGTGTGTGTGTGTGTGTGTGTGTGTGTGTGTGCTTGATTGATTGATGTACTTTTATTTAGTAAGACATGAGAATCACAGTACATGGAAGTACAAATTCACAATACAAGGTCTACTAAACTGGAAGACTCATTAAGCACTTGGCTTGTTTAAGATGAGAACCCCATGCACACAAATCATGATGATGTGTGTGTGTGTGTGTGTGTGTGTGTGTGTGTGTGTGTGCGCGCGCGCACCATACGTGCGTGCATGCGTGGAAGGTAATGGCAATTAAAAAAACGTATTTATTTTATTTATTTATTCATTTATCATAAATAAATATTGTATTGTGTAGCCCCGCCCAGTGTTGTGTAGCCCCGCCCAGTGTTTCCCAAACTTTTTAGCTGGAGACCCAAAATGATTGATGTCTCCCGGGGACCCAAGCTACTAGTGAAAATAGCAGATCTACAAGCTCACAATGTCGCATGTTGTGAGCTTGTAGGTCGGCTATTTTCCACAACTTCTTTATAAACATTTGTTTTCTAATTTATGGAATACCTTTTCTTTTTTCTTCATTCTTCTTCATTCATTATTTTGAAAAATCATTGCATTTTGTTATAATTCATGAAAAATGTTTTGAAATAATTATCAAAAACAAAATGTAGGAAACTAAACATAAAGGGATAGTTACTCATGACCCATAAACATGTGTCCGCGATCAGTGGTGGAAAGTAACTAAGTACTGTACTTAAGTTCAATTTTGAGATATTTTTACTTTACTTGAGTATTTCCAATTTCCAATACTTTTACTTCTACTCCATTACATCTCAGAGGCAAATATTGTACTTTTACTCCACCACAACTATTTGATGGCTTTAGTTACTAGTTACTTTTCAGATATAAATGATTACATTATAAAAAATACATTAACCACTTTAGCCCATTTTATACATAGGCTATTTGAAAATAGCAGATCTACAAGCTCACAACGCGTCGCATCACGACACGTTGTGAGCTTGTAGATCTGCTATTTTCAAATATTTAGTACTTTTACTTTTGGTACTTTAAGTACATTGTGATGCCAATACTTTTGTACTTTTACTCAAGTAAATTTTGAATTCCGGACTTTTACTTGTAACGGAGTACTTCTGCATTGCAGTATTGGTACTTTTACTTAAGTAAAACATTTGAGTACTTTTTCCACCACTGACCGTGACCGACAAATGGGTCACGACCCAGTGTTTGGTAAACTGTGGTGCAGCCTCTGGGTCAGGACCCAATGTTTGGTAAACTGTGGTGCAGCCTCTGGGTCAGGACCCAGTGTTTGGTAAACTGTGGTGCAGCCTCTGGGTCAGGACCCAGTGTTTGGTACACTGTGGTGCAGCCTCTGGGTCAGGACCCAGTGTTTGGTACACTGTGGTGCAGCCTCTGGGTCAGGACCCAGTGTTTGGTAAACTGTGGTGCAGCCTCTGGGTCAGGACCCAGTGTTTGGTAAACTGTGGTGCAGCCTCTGGGTCAGGACCCAGTGTTTGGTACACTGTGGTGCAGCCTCTGGGTCAGGACCCAGTGTTTGGTAAACTGTGGTGCAGCCTCTGTAAAAACCTCCAACAGATTGATAATCATCTCTATCAAACATTTCTCCTTCCATCTATTTGTTTTTGCGTAGAATCCATTTCTGTTTCATACATTTTTGTATTGTGCTTAATATTCAATTAGATCATTTGCATATTTCAATTAATTAGCTATTATAAAAGCAGTGCGACTGCGAACACCTTAAGCATTAACACATTCCCGACAGGGTTAGGGTTAGGGTTAGGGTTAGATCCCGACAATCACAGATGACAGAGTCCAGATAGAATCCTACTCTGGAATGAACCTGGAATGGGCCGAAACAGTCCTGAGCAAGGCTGAGAAAAATGAGACGGCCACACACCTCATCATCTCGGTGGGAATTAACAACAAGAACCAAAGAACTAGAAAAACAAGCCACACAGCCTTGAAGAAACTCCGCACAACAGCCAAAAAACAATTCCCCTGCGCAGACAGACGCATAGCACTAATCAACTACTCAGAAAGCCTAGGAACTGACCCGAAGAATATTCTGATAAGCCTAAATGAAGAAATAAAGAAAGAGCCCCACCTCCCAAAATTGCCCGCAACCCACTTCAAAACAGGATCAGACAACGTCCACTGGGAAGAAGACACAGCCAAACTGATGCTACAGCACTGGCTCAACTCTTTAAACTAATACGGCCCGACAGCTCAAACCGGCAGGGCCTTATGGAGTCGGATATAATTAATCTGTCTCATTTTTTCCGACCAAACGAACACCAGAAAACACTTTTGGAAAAAGGTTTGTCATTCGTCCCCACCCTGGACATCTACAAACAACAATCACAAAGCTTGAGAATAGATGTGTCAAAATACCATCGCAGACTCAAATTAGCTACACATTTTGGAGTTGGAAACAACACGGAAATTCCGCGCTTCCACCTTCCATCATACTGGGAACCAGAGGAGGACAAAATACCGGACAACCTAAAACAATTGATCCAGATGGACAGAGCCACAGTACAAAATGTACCAGGACACCTGAGAGAAAAAAATAACATCACAACAGATCAGGTGAGAGCTCTAAGATCATTAGCTAACAACCAGGACATTGTGATTAAGCCTGCAGACAAAGGGAGCCGTATAGTCATTTTGGACAGACAACAATATGTTTTTGAGGGTTTAAGACAGTTGAATAACTCAAATCACTATGTGGAGTTGGAGGCACCCATTTTTAAACAAACAGCAATAGAAGTTGGGGGTGTCATCACCGAATTAAGAAAGAAAAAATTTATAGATCAGAAACAAGAAAAGTACCTACGGGGCGAAAATTCCCCAAGAGCTAGAATTCTCTACCTTTTACCCAAAATCCACAAGGATCCTAGTACATGGACTATTCCTTATGAAATTCCACCTGGTCGCCCAATTGTTTCGGATTGTAACTCAGAAACATATGCCACAGCAGAATTTATTGAATTCTACTTAAACCCACTATCTGTAAAACATCCAAGCTACATTAAGGATACATATGACTTTATTGATAAAATAAAAAACATCACAGTGCCTCAGGGGGCCATTTTGTTTTCAATAGATGTTGACAGTTTGTACACCAATATAAACACAGTGGCGGGGCTGAAGGCAATCAGAGATATC
Organism: Gymnoscopelus braueri; assembly: GCF_963280865.1. Taxonomy (NCBI): domain Eukaryota; kingdom Metazoa; phylum Chordata; class Actinopteri; order Myctophiformes; family Myctophidae; genus Gymnoscopelus; species Gymnoscopelus braueri. The sequence goes on along the minus strand of NW_027660659.1, from coordinate 40,557 downwards.
TTTATAAAGTACCCTGACAGGCAAAGACCAGACGCAGAACTATTAAAATTGCTAGAATTAAATTTGACCAAAAACGATTTCACATTTGATGGGAAAACCTTCCTTCAGATCAGTGGAACAGCCATGGGAAAGAAATTTGCACCATCTTATGCCAACATTTATTTGGCTTTGTGGGAAGAAACCGCACTCAAAAAGTGCAGATTCAAACCCACACATTATTTCAGGTTTCTAGATGATATTTTTGGAGTTTTTGAGCACTCCACAGAGGAATTTGAGCAGTTCATCCAAATCCTAAACACACATCATGCCTCAATAACAGTGAAATATGTCACTAACAAAGAACATATTGACTTCCTGGATGTGACAGTCTTCAAAGGAAAAGACTTCAATACCACCGGCAAACTGGATTTAAGGGTATTTTTTAAGGAGACTGATACACATGCATTGCTCCACAAAACTTCCTTCCACCCAACCCATTGTTTTGCAGGAATAGTCAAGTCACAGCTCCTACGTTTCAAGAGAATCTGCACACAAGCAGCAGATTTTGAAAAAGCCTACAAGACTCTGTTCACAGCATTAAGGAAACGTGGATATACAAGAACATTTCTCAGGAAAGCATACAACACGTTCCAGGAAGTGAAAATAAGGAATGAGAAACCCACACTAGCTTTAGTAACCACATTTTCTAGCCAAAGTTTACTGGCAAACAGAGCCATCAAAAGAAATTTTGAAAACAGGGGAGGGGACCTCTTACAGAACTTCAACATAATCTCGGCCTACAGGAGAAACAAAAACTTAAAAGACCACTTGGTCCACAGCAAATTGAAACCATGGAACCAGGTAATTAGGACAAGGCCTAACTACTTTAGCCCAAAACAAACTGTTAAAAACAGGACAAACAAAAATATAATTATCCTAAGACAGAACATCACATACAACACCAGAAATTGTGTTTATCTGATTACTTGCCAAGTATGTGGATTACAATATGTAGGAGAGACGAGCAACTCCATAGCAATTAGAATAAGCCAACATAAATATACCATTAATAATGAAAAGGATACCCATTTGTTAATTGTTCAACACTTTATGACACATGGAATTGAGGCTATAAAGGTATGTGGCTTGGAATACAATGACCGCTGGACAATTGGACAGAGAAGATTCCATGAAAAAGAATGGATCACAAGACTTAGCACAAAATATCCAGGTGGTTTAAACTTTTAAACTGCCCAACAGAACTGAAACCCTTCACAAATTCTCACTAAACTAAACAATGGAGTTGATCACCTACATCAAACCACATAGTTGAGTGGGAGATCTCATTGTTGAGTTAGTGAGAATATTAATGAAGACACATTGATACCAAGAGCCATCAGCAATTGGGCCATCAACAGGGAGCTCATTGTCTTCCAAAATGGAGGTGTGAACAGCAGAACTGTAGATATGCTAACTGGATTCCAAGCTTGTAACCTTTTAGCACCTATCCCTTAGTTATAAAATATAATGTAAACACATCTTTAACTGGAATTAAGAAAGAGTGGAAATAATTTTAAATCCGAGGGTCTGCGGTTACCATGACTCAGAGAATTGACGCCTCTGCCCTGCACAGTCAAACAGAAATCACAAACCTTTAAAACAGAAATAGTCTATGTAAGTTTAATTACACAGTCAGTGGGGCAAACGCAGTCCCCACCAATATTATTTACGATTCTGTGCTTATCGGTACATAACTCGGACGGCGCTGAGTCGACTAGCAGACCATCGGCCGGTCGTCGCGGGCACTCGCGCCTGGAGGCGCTCGGGCGCGACTCCTCGGCCTCAAGGTCTGCTGAGTCGGCGCGCCTCTGTCATGGTCAAACTTTATTTTAAATGGAACTCACAAAGCCTTAATAACATAAATAGTTTATGTAAGTTTAATTAATTGCAAAACATGACACCTCTTATTCAAAACAGATGGCGAATGCACCTTCTCTTTATAGGGCCTACACAGATAGTACCACAAACTACCTGTGAGGCCTCTTTGAATTGAATCTCATAGTCAGCAGTCAGTCAGTCATAGTCAGTCAGTCATAGTCAGTCAGTCAGGCAGTCAGGCAGTCAGGCAGTCAGTGTCACTGGTGCATTGAACGCAAACGGCCGCCAGAGGGCGACTAAACTCCTTTAGAATGTATGTTGAACTGGCAGCTGTCTCCACCAGCCCTGCTTCTAGTCCATGAGCCAGAGCCCCAAAATTGAGCAATGATTATCGAAAGAGTGGGCAAAACCTTGATTGAACCTTGATAACCTTTCCACAGGAGTAGCTTTTTCATAGTTATCACACATTTTGTTATTTTCCCCATACGTACATGACAGGTGAAAAAATTACAAAATTTAAAAAATAGTTATCATAATGAAACTTCCCTAGTTGATTACTTACATGAAGACAATGATTTATTGTATTACAAGTTTTTTGAAATTGTATATTTAAATATGCAAATTAGGCATCTAGTCCATTTAGGGGTGGCCATAGCTGAGTGGTTAGTGAGCCCGCCTAGGGAACCAGCTGGCCCTGGTTGCCCCAGGTTCGATTCCAGGCTATCCCAGCATATGTGCCGATGATATGAAATTTGTCCCTGAGCAAGACTCTTAACCCCAAATGCTCACAGGTTCTCATTGGAAACAAGACCGCAAGGACTTTCATGAACGACCTGTTAAAAGGAAAGGAATTAGAGCCAGAGCCCCAAAATTGAGCCAGATATTGAATATTCCCTCGTTAAAAACCTTTGACTCGAATATCCTAACAAAAGGAAATAAGAATGTTGACTCTGGCTTTTCCAATGTTCCAATGTTGATTCTGGAAAGTTATGCAAATGTAGGCATATTTTTCTAATGCCTAATTTGCATATTTAAATATACAATTTCAGAAAACTTGTAATACAATAAATCATTGTCTTCATGTAAGTAATCAACTGGGGAAGTTTCATTATGATATATTTTTTTTTAATTTAGTAATTTTTTCACCTGTCATGTACTTATGGGGAAGATAAAAAAATGTGTGATAAATATGAAAAAGCTGCTCCTGTGGAAAGGTTATCATTTATTTACTTATATTGACCCTATAAACAATTTAATATAGGTATGGTTTTGCCCACTCTTTTGATAATGAAATCTTGTCTGGCTCATGGACTATTCATGTATGTATCTGTCACAGGGAAATTGGAGAACCAGGGCAATGGACCCTTCGCTAAACCCCACCCCAAAAGCGATTGTACTAATCACCGTAATCGTAACAAAATTCAGAATCACTGTGCTGCCTGTTTCGGATTCCGCACGCTAAAGTATATTAATTCATGTGTTCGTCTATTTATTAACTGCTACTATAGTCTTACCCTGCAGTACATGAAAACTCCTGTTAGAGTCATGGATCAACTTCAACCTGGTGTTTGCACTTTCTCCATTTACGGTCCGTACATCTATATAAACGTTCAGATTTAAAAAATAAAGTGCTTACCCCATGGCCACGGATGTTACAATTATGCACGGGACACTCAAAAGTACCCGTATATTCTGTATTGTTCAATAAAAAGCATTTTAATCCGATCAGTGGCCATTTTCTCATAATGTATGAGAGTGCAATACACCTACCAAACGATAGGGTCACTCATGAAAGCATATGGAGAAAATGGCCACCGATCAGATTAAAATGCTTTTTATTGAACAATACGGATGATACAGGTACTTCTGAGAGCCCGTATATACATGTAACATCCGTGGCCATGGGATAAGCACTTTATATTTGAAATATGAACGTTTATGTAGATGTACGGGCCATAAATGGAGAAAGTGCAAACACCAGGTTGAAGTTCATCCATGACGGTCGTGACAGTCGACCGTCGTGTATCCATGGCTATTACTCCCTCTAACATTTCCCATGTTTTTAGTTTATTGAAATAATGTCATGCACATTTGTCCAGTGCATAGCCTATACTGCAGGCCTTGTTGACTAGATTTAGAAGAGATTTCGAAGCTCTTGCTCCTGAAATTATCGATTATTTTTAAGGGGAAAAGCCATCATTTAATATGCAAGTTAATGGGTGAGAAGCAGAGCTTGCCAGGCGCTGCCAGGCCTGGGTGTGAATAATTTCGCACCACCAGTCACAGAGTGGAGTGGGTGGGGCTTAGCGAAGGGTACATTGAAAACGGAGCGCTCGTTTTTAGGCACGGGGCTTCGGGGCGAGGCGGGGCTTTTTGAGACGGGGTTTTTTTACGCGAGGCTCGCGAGGAGGAGGAGAAGGAGGACGCGGCGCCGCGAGGCGGGGCTTTGATGCGAGGCGGCGTGATGATGAGGAGGTAGTCTGGGAGGCATTGCGTCGGAGCTTGGACAGCAGGGGCGCGGCCACTGCGTTGTGATTCAAATCAACAGCCAATGAAGAAAAGGGGGCGGGATCCACATGCAGTGGGTGTTCTATGTAAATAGGATCGACGGGAAGCAATTTCCCCTTGAGAAATTGCGGCCGCCATTGTTGTGTACTGCTGTTTGCCTCTCGTCGGACTTTTTAGACGAGTCAGACCGGTAAGAGGCGTGTCCGCTCAGATTCTGAGCGTAAGCTACATCCCGCCCACAAATACCAGGGCTCTGGCCCAGAAGTTCCTCGCCAGAGCAGGCGAAAACTTCTGGGAACTCAGATTAATGAGGAGGAGGAGGAGGAGGAGGAGGAGGAGGAGACGGCGCCGCCGCGAGGCGGGGCTTTGATGCGAGGCGGACCTGGCTTTTGTTGTTCCCCCCACATAGCAACCAGGAAGCTACGCTAGGGGAACGCTGAACACGCGTTCACACGCACACATGATAATGTCCGGAATTAAAAAATGTACTTGAGTAAAACTGCAAAAGTATTGGCATCAAAATATACTTAAAGTACCAAAAGTAAAAGTACTCATTGTGCAGAATGTCCTATTCACAAGTTTTCAAATGTATACAAATGAGACTGTGTTGCAAATCGCGACGCATTGTGAGCTTGTTGTAGATCAGCTATTTTCAAATGGCCTAAATGAGCTGAAGTGGTTAATGTATGTTTTGTAATAATGATCTAAATCTATAAAGTAACTAGTAACTAAAGTTTTCAAATAATAATAACTTTTATCATGATCTACAAGCCCACAACGCGCTGACCCGTTGTGAGCTTGTAGAGCTACAAGCTCACAGCGCGCTGACCCGTTGTGAGCTTGTAGATCTGCAATTTTCTTGCAAAGATATTTGGTGTAGAGGGAAAAAAGAGCAGACTAAGTACAGAGTACTAAGGATTGAGTGTTTCATGTGTTTAAATCAATCCAACATGTTAATAGAAACATAATTTGTCAAATAAACACAAACATTAATAAACAAAACCCTGATAAGAGTCAGATAATAAGGATCATCATTCAGAAGCATCAAAAGTATCAGATCTACAAGCTCAAACAAGCTTGTAGATCTGATACTTTTGATGCTTTTGTGTGACCCTGTAGTATGGTCAAGTAGTAGTGGTGTAAAGTAACTAAGTACATTTACTCAAGTACTAGTGTACATAAGTACAATTTTATTTTTTATATATGTTTTACTTTACTGGAGTATGTGTTAAATTTCAATACTTTTACTTCTACTCCAGAGGCAAATATTATACTTTTACTCCACTACAATTATTAGAAAACTTTAGTTACTAGTTACTTTGCAGATATACATTGCTATATTATAAAAACATACATTAACCACTTTAGCCATCGCGACGCGTTGTGAGCTTGTAGATCTGCTATTTTCAAACATTTTTAGTACTTTTACTTTTGGTACTTTAAGTATATTTTGATGCCAATACTTTTGTACTTTTTTAAAGTAATATTTTGATCACAGGCCTTTTACTAATAACAGGGTATTTTTATATTGTGGTATTGGACTTAGGGTTAGTTAAGGTAAGGTATTGGACTACTTTTACTTAAGTAAAATATATTCTTCCACCAGGGCGTTAATTTACATGAAAGTTATAATCTGATGCATGTTCCTCTCTTTCTATCAGAATGTATAATCATGTTCCTCTCTTTCCATCAGAATGTATAATCATGACGTTTCAGATCAGTTTGATGATAGAAATAGAAGATGGAAATTAATCGACGCCCCCTTTTCTTAATAGATTAGCCAATCAGTGTCAAGCCTTCTGTCCTGTCATCTTAACGAGCGTTCGTTAACGAGACCAACATCTTACACTTCATTAACCATTTAAATACATGATCTGTCTGTCTGTCTGTCTGTCTGTCTTTCTGTCTCTTTCTCTCTCTCTCTCTCTCTCTCTCTCTCTCTCTCTCTCTCTCTCTCTCTCTCTCTCTCTCTCTCTCTCTCTCTCTCTCTCTCTCTCTCTCTCTCTCTCTCTCTCTCTCTCTCTCTCTCACACACATACTCTCTCTCTCTCTCTCTCTCTCTCTCTCTCTCTCTCTCTCTCTCAGAACCATTAATTAACAGAGTGTGTTAATGAACAGATAATGGATCAGGGGTCATTAGAGGTCGGGTGAAGCTCCATTCATTAAACATTAATATCTATAAATGATCATTTTCACATCCTGGCACAAAGCTTTATTAATACATGATCTCTATCTGGACCTGTGTGTGTGTGTGTGTGTGTGTGTGTGTGTGTGTGTGTGTGTGTGTGTGTGTGTGTGTGTGTGTGTGTGTGTGTGTGTGTGTGTGTGTGTGTGTGTGTGTGCGTGCGTGCGTGCGTGCGTGCGTGCGTGCGTGCGTGCGTGCGTGCGTGGCGAGATGACCTCACAAGTATAGTAATTATTCTAGTATTTGAGAAACAGTCCATTTTATCTGGTCTTCACAACATAAAATGGTTGTTTTTATTGATATTATTTACACATGTTTTGTGCACAGGACCTGCTTTTATTATTTTACCTAGAAATTACAAATCCTGTTTTAAAACAAATTACTTTATATTCAATTATTTTAAATCTTTTCACAACATTTTGTAGATTTAAATGATTGTAAACAGATTTGTACCTGTGCATTCCTGCATTGTGAGAGAGAGAGAGAGAGAGAGAGAGAGAGAGAGAAAGTGTGTTTTGGTGTTTCTTCTTTCTTCCGTGGTTTGACCCGCTTCGCCCGCCCCGCGGTTCAACCCACGGGGCGGGCGGGGCTACGGGTCGGCCCGCGCATCATTACCAAGTACCTTACCTGGGGTTAGGTATATATATATACATAAGGGTTTTCTCTGTTACTGCCCCCCCCCTCCCCCCCCCCTCTGGAACTCACTCCTCAACCACCTCCCCTCCTTCTAAACCTCACTCAAAACCCCCCCCACCCATGTGACCGCTCAACACGGCAGCCCAACGGCCCACCCATGTGCCAAAAAAATACCAGACAGATCTACAAGCTCACAGCACGTCACAGCGTGTAGATCTGCAATAGTTTTCAGCTGTAAGCGGATGGATTGTGCACAAACTGAAATACTTAAATATATAATTTACATTAGTGTGACAGTATAGCAGCGACGGCCATTTTGTTTTCATTTTGTTTCCACTAAAAACAAAAAAGCCCATAATTTTTTCCCCTAAAGATTTCCAGAAATATTTAAATCAATTATTTTAAGCCTACAGTATGATATCTGACATTATGGATATGATGTGGATCATAATTTGTATATATTAGTTTTTAAAGGGAACTTTTAACTCAAATCTTTGCTTCTGGGGGGTCCCTGGAACAACATATTTTGACATGCATGGAGGTCGGCGGCCAAATACATATAGTGTTGGGGGTCCTTGACATGAAAAAGTTTGAGAACAGCGGGTTTTTTTTAAAGGTCAGTAAAATCGCTCGTTTTCACTGGCAGTGACTTAATTGACACTTTTCTGAAAAAAAGAAGAAAAAAACCTCAGTCAGTTAAAGAGTTAAATATCTCTGTGTTGTAAAGAGTATTTCACCTCCTCACGTCAGTCAGTCAGTTAAAGAGTTAAATAGAGTATTTCACCTCCTCACGTCAGTCAGTCAGTTAAAGAGTTAAATAGAGTATTTCACCTCCTCACGTCTCTCTCAGATCATTTGGTGTGAAAGTCTCATCGTCCTGCTTTCCATCCCTGTTGTTCCCCAGATCTTTAGGTCCGTGTGAACGCCCCCCCCCCCCCCCCTCCTCCTCTCCAGTGATGTGCGGTGCATCCTCCATCAGGAGAAGCTCCTTTGGTCTTTAATTAATTTAATTAACGAGCTTCATCCCACGAGCTCCGAGGGGATTATTACAACCAGGAGGTGAAACCAGGGTAAATGATCCAACCGCATCCGAGACCGCATCCAACCGCATCCGACAGACGTACAGTGGTGGAAAGTAACTAAGTACATTTACTTAAGTACTGTACTTAAGTACATTTTGTAGGTATTTGTACTTTACTTGAGTATTTCCAATTTCCAATACTTTTACTTCTACTCCACTACATCTCAGAGGCAAATATTGTACTTTTACTCCACTACAATTATTTGAAAACTTTAGTTACTAGTTACTTTTCAGATATAAATTATCACATAATGAAACATACATTAACCACTTTAGCCCTATTGTATACATAGGCTATTTGAAAATAGCAGATCTACAAGGGATGCGAAGCGTTGTGGGCTTGTAGATCTGCTATTTTCAAATATTTAGTACTTTTACTTTTTGTACTTTAAGTACATTTTGATGCCAATACTTTTGTACTTTTACTCAAGTAAATTTAGAATTCTGGACTTTTACATGTAACAGAGTATTTTTATATTGTAGTATTGTTACTTTTTCCACCACTGCAGACGTACTGCTCAGCAAACTGGAAAAAAAAAAAACCTTTATTCTCTTGTATTTATCTTGCAGACAATTGGAAATGCTCAAGTAAAGTAAAGGTACCTCAAAATGTTACTTAAAGAGGTGATGGTGCCATGATGATTTTGCACTTTTTCTGTTTTTCATGTGTCTATGAGGTTGATAGAACTTCATTAAGCCCCCTGGTGGTGGTTTTATGGTGTTTTATGTCTTCTCTGACTATTTGGAGTTTCTTCCTGGAGGCTGAAACCTTGAGGGTCAAACGTGCCAATAGAAAAACAGCGCTTTAGTGACATAGTAAAAACATACCCTCCCCCTCATTATCATAACACAACAGGTGTGGGCATGAGGAGGAGGAGGGACTAGGACAGGTGGGTGGTGCTAAGGTGGTGGAGGAGGTGCTACGGTGAGAACCAGGTATACTTAATGAACTGGAGGCGTGTCCACATAAAACATCATTTTAACACTTTCTGTACACTTTTTTGAAAAACATCTTCCTCCTATTATAACCATAATACCTGATGATCATGTTTTAGGGCGGAGAAATGACTGAAAATCACGGCACCCCGTCTTTAAGTACAGTACTTGAGTAAATGTACTTAGTTACTTTACACCTCTTTTAGATTTTCCACCAATCTTTTGTTTCAACCCGGATGTAAACAAACAAGTCTCTCTTCTTACAAAAACATTTGAACTAGGACGTAAAAAAACAACGTAGGTATACAATAATAACAACAATAAATATAGCTGCAAGCAGCGATAACACGGGCCAGGTTTTGCAGAGAGAAAAAAGAAAGAAGAAACTATAAGTAATTTGCAGAATAAGCCATAGAAGCATAGAACACTCAACTTGAGAGAAAAAAAGGCAGGCAGGCAGGCAGGCAGGCAGACAGACAGACACAGAGAGACAGAGACACAGACAGACAGAGAGACAGAGACACAGACAGAGAGACAGACACAGAGAGACAGAGACACAGACAGAGAGACAGAGAGAGACAGAGACACAGACAGACAGACAGACAGACAGACAGACAGAGAGACAGAGACACAGACAGAGAGACAGAGAGAGACAGAGACACAGACAGAGAGACAGAGACAGACAGACAGACAGAGAGACAGACACAGAGAGACAGAGAGAGACAGAGACACAGACAGAGAGACAGAGAGAGACAGAGACACAGACAGAGAGACAGACACAGAGAGACAGAGACACAGACAGAGAGACAGAGAGAGACAGAGAGAGACAGAGACACAGACAGAGAGACAGACAGACAGACAGACAGACAGACAGAGAGACAGAGAGACAGAGACACAGACAGAGACACAGACAGAGAGACAGAGAGAGACAGAGAGACAGACAGACAGACAGACAGACAGAGAGACAGACACAGAGAGACAGACACAGAGAGACAGACACAGAGAGACAGAGACACAGACACAGACAGACACAGACAGACACAGAGACAGACAGACACAGAGAGACAGACAGACACAGAGTGAGAGACAGAGACAGACACAGAGAGACAGAGAGACAGACAGACAGACAGACAGACAGACAGACAAAAAGCAAAGTGCAATAATAGCACAATAAGACATGGAAATGGAATAGATTGAAATTGAGACAAAGCAAATGATTCCAACAGGTGAAATTACTTTTAAGCTCGACCCAGCTGAGGTGGACATACATAGGACGCAGGGGGCAATCCCAGGTTAAGAACCTCACACATGGACACCTCAACCTATTGCTATTGACAGGAATCGAACGCTCGACCTTCGGACTCACAGGCTGAGACACGACCTGTAGTGCTACAGCTTCGTCCAGGCTGAAGTTGTCTGTTGAAGATCATACATTTTTGCCTTCTGTCATGAACCAAGCCCCTGGCTGAAACTGGTGAAAGTAGCTGATCTACAAGCTCAGAAACACGTTGCTATCTGAAAAGTTGTGAGATTGTAGATCGGCTATTTTCACAATGAAGAATGTCATACATTGAAAAAACACACCCTCAAATAAGCATTTCATGTTATCTTTAACAATTGCACATGTACTCATTGATACAGTCTTGTTGTTTGCAATGCACTTTAAATGAAGTCTGTACCAAGTGAGGCTTGACCTGGCGACCTTGAGGTTGTGAGGCATACACTTAAGCAGGAAGCCATTGGACCAACAGACCTGAACTAGTGAAAACGGAGGTCAGACATATGATACCATTTCAGGCAAATAGCTGAAAAAATCCTGGGTTTAAGTGTTTTTCAAACTGCTCAAAATTGCATTAGTATATTGTAGATCGGCTATTTTCACAATGAAGTATGTCATACATTGAAAAAACATACTCTCAAATAAGCATTTCATGTTATCTTCAACAATTGCACATGCATTAATTGAAATGATCATGTTGTGTGCAATGCAATGGTTAATTTGGGGTTTGAACCAGAGACCTTCAGACTGGCAGGTAGACAGTGTATTGACTGAGCTAGAGCTATTGGATAGACAGAATTGGACCTCATATAGGCCTATGGTAAATTATCATACAGCATGGATTGCTTATTTGTTCAGGCTTTGCTAAGGGCAACTAACTTGCTTTGCATTGTGGGTCATTTGGGTCCTTGACACATGGCTTCACCAAACATTTAAAGCCATCTTCCACAGATACCACCAGTAGGAGAGCATTGGATGACCAGGGTGAGTTTGCTCAATGATGAAGCATCTATTGTCTGTTGTTGTAATCATGATAATGGGCTTTTTAATTGTTTGTTCTACTGATTTACAAAGTGATGTTTGTAATTGGTAGGTAGTGTAATCCATTACATGGTTTGGATGGTTCATCAAAGTTGCCCACTCCTGTACTATAGTGACTATTATTATTTTATTGCCATTTGCTTTGCTATCCAGACAAGGATTGAGAGCATCAAGCAGCAGAAAGAGGCTGTTGCAGAATCCATGCTGAGAACCCAGTTCAAGATGGAAATCTATGGGGATCAGAAATACAAGAAATTCAAGAAGGTTCATCATACATCACACCTATCCATACTCCTCACTGAGCAGTACTAAATCACCCAAATCACAGCTTGCGACATAACAATGAAAATACAATGCAGTCTTTGCAATAAATACAATGACAACTTCCAACTCAACAAGACCAACAGATGCCCCTCATGCAACATAGTACAAAAAGAACAACAAATTACAAAATGATTGTCTTCTGCCTCATCGCTTTGTTTAATCTGTCTTCTTCATAATGTTGTTTATTTTGTAGTTACATATTGTTTGTGAAATGACATTTATGTTATATTTTAATTGTAATATTTTTGTAATCAATAAAATCAATGATTATTGAATGTTTTCATTCTTTAAAATGTTATATAAATATAAAATGCTACACTTTATATGTTGGCAGAAGAACATACCACATAGTTGTACAATGTATCAACATTTCCTACAGAATGAATACACCTACATAAGAAAAGATCGTCACCACAGCCCAGGTTCAATTCCCAGTCAGGAATCTATCTCATTTTCTATGAATTCAGTACAAAATACCTTTCTTGGATTTAAAATCCTCTTAGCAGGCCTTATATTGAACTGTACTTTCCTGTTTTGACAAACTGCTTGTAAAGTATTCAATCAATATATGGCATAGCATTCTAAGCCTTATTTGACTATAGTAATGAGAAAGCACAGCTACTAAAGAAAATGGGGGGAAAAAACATCAAATCAAATTGAGACTGTAAAGTTGACTTGAGCTCGAGACTCCAAAAACAGTTAGAAATGCTCTTGTGGTTTTTATTTTTCCCACTTCTCCTCCACCAAAGTCAGTGTAGCTTTATACAGTGCAGACGTATTTGAATAACAAAAATAATACTACAAAGCATATTTGTAAGTGTACTCATTGTTACTGTGAATCTGGGCCTGAGTGGGCCTGGGTGAGTTTGTGTGGGGCGGAAACACGCACGGAGTGTGTGCAATCCTTTCACATTAATTAATTATACACGTGTGCGTGTCGTGTGTGTCAGGGAACTGGGGGGGAATTGTTATACTATACCCTCCAAAACAATCTAGAACACACCACTGGGGCCCTGGCAACTCTGACTGGGCTCTTAGCTCTCTGCCCGCCCGAGCATAACTGAAGCTCTGAATCTGCAGTCTCCTTTTTATAGGAGAGGATCCTACCACAGCAGAGGAAGCAATTAACCTTCAAAAATAGCTTATCTACCAGCTGACAAATATATCATGAATAACCCAACACATAAATAGATATTGTACTTTCAGACTGAACACCATTTTGTGTTTGAATTCATTTCTGAATACCATAGAATACTTTGCCATACACATTGTGAAACACCCCTCCTCCTCTACAGTACATGTCACCTTCCACTGGGACCTCCCCTACTTAATCTACATGGTTTGGTCAATGCTCTGTTTGACAGTGTCAGTACTGCAGAGGAGTTACAGGTGACAAACAATGAGCAACTCCTTTTAACACATGTTACACAATAAATTGAATGTTTTATCCCTGTAAAGTTTGTGTGTATTACTTGTGAATTTGTGAATGCATTCAACAGTATTGACATTATAGTATTGACATTTGGTTAGGACCTATCTGCCACACTTCCAATAGTTGCTTCCAAACCGGCCGGTGGTCTTGATTAAGAATCAGACGCAGCTGTGTGGCGTGTGCGCGTGCAATGCTCTTAACCCAAGTATCTGTATGTATAGGGCACGGGTTGCCCCATGACAGAGACCATCACTTAATATAAAGTATCATAATATAATGACCTAATACATTCACATTTTAAAATAATCACAGAAACAATGTTACATTCTCTCTGACCTACAATGTATTCTGTGAAATATGCAAATGTGGTGAGATTCAACAAAAATGCAGTGTCAAGTACATGAAGAATACATCAACACTGCATTTATTCATAGTTTACTGGTCCATTTGGTTCTATTTCTACACTCAACATGTGAAAAGCAACATGTGGTTTCACATTGTCTGAATTAAATATTAGATTGTAGTGTTCTAATTGACTAAAGTACTACCTTTTATCAACATGGATGCAATGCAACCAGTTGATTTCACATGAAAATATTTTTGTATTTCATCTAGACGACACAAATGAATTGTAGTATTATAATTAGACTTATACCATAAAATTAACAAATGAGCATTTTAAACCCTCACTAACACTAACCTCAGTAAAACAACGCCTAAGTCTATCCTCAAGAAACACTATGTGAAAGCCAAATCATGATCACCTCAATACATTGTCGGGGACAGGAATCGAACTAGTGACCTACGGACTCACAGGCTGCCTCTCTTCTCATTGAGCTAGATATATGGCCTCCCTGAGAGTATCTGTTGACATCTATAATTATTTCCGTCCATTATGAACCAAGCCTCTGTGTCCCGAACTACTCTAGATCACTGGTTCACAAACCATTTAGCAATAAAGATTTTTTTGTCTCCTTAGAACGAACTAGTGAAAGTAGCCAATCTACAAGATGTTGTTTGATTGTAGATCGGCTATTTTCACAATGAAGTATGTCACACATTGTAAAAACATACTCTCAAATAAGCAATTCATGTTATCTTAAAAAATTGCACATGCATTATTTGATGCAGTCATGTTTTGTACGATGCAATTGTAAAGTGGAATGACCCACCTACCAGAGCCAGATAGACAGACAAAGTGAGCGAAACAGACAGCTCAACCTATTGCCATTGACAGGAATCAAACTCTCAACCTTCAGACTCACAGGCTGAGACACTACCTGTAGTGCTATAGCTTCATCCAGGCTGAAGTTGTCTGTTGAAGATCATAAACTTTTGCCTTCTGTCATGAACCAAGCCCCTGTTTCACTAACACTAAGATCACTCGTTCACAAACCATTTACCAATAGAGAAATTGTATGTCTCCTCGAAACCGAAACCAGTGAAAGCAGCCGATCTACAAGCTCACAAAACGAATCTGAAAAGTTGTGAGATTGTAGATCGGCTATTTTCACAATGAAGTTTGTCATACATTGTAAAAACATACTCTCTCCAAGAAGCATTTCATGTTACCTTTAACAGTTGCACATGCATTAATTGATACAGTCATGTTTTGTGCGATACAATTGAAAAGTATCCAGCAAGAGGTGATGCTTGAACCGGCGACCCTGCGATCCAGAGACTGATGCTGAAGCGAGACGCCATTGGACCAACAGATCAGAACCAGTGAAAAAAGAGTTCACACTAACACTAACACTTTCACACTAACACTAACACTAAGATCACTCGTTCACAAACCATTTACCAATAGAGAAATTGTATATCTCCTCGAAACCGAAACCAGTGAAAGCAGCCGATCTACAAGCTCACAAAACGTTGCTATCTGAAAAGTTGTGAGATTGTAGATCGGCTATTTTCACAATGAAGTACGTCATACATTGAAAAAACATACTCTCAAATAAGCATTTCATGTTATCTTTACCGTTTGCACATGTATTCATAGTCATGTTTTTTGCAATTTAACTTAAATGAGTCTGCATCATGTGAGGCTTGAACTGGCAACCTTCAGGTTGTGAGGCACACGTTTAAGGGAGAAGCCATTGGACCAACAGACAAAAACCTGTGAAAAAGGAGATCGCTCAGATGATACAGTTTCACGCAAATAGCTGAAAAATCCTGGGTTTAAGTGTTTTTCAAACTGCTCAAAATTGCGGACAATCTAAGGGCGGAGCTTACTGGTCAACGTGATACATGTGTTCCTCATGAGTCAAGGCACATG
>NW_027660659.1:17500-20000 GCF_963280865.1 Gymnoscopelus braueri | reverse complement strand
ATAGCCTTCAATCTACAATCAACTTTACTGGGAAAAAAACAAGCCTTTTAAATGGCTTATAATAAGCAGACATGGCAACACTGCCTCTATGGTGATCTTTTGTGTTTCTAACAGAGTGAACGGTGAGGGTCTCGGGGACCCCTGTGGGACCCCTGTGGGACCCCTGTGGGACCCCTGTGGGACCCCTGTGGGACCCCCTCGTAGAGCCACGTTTCAGCTCATCAAAGCCCACGTTTGGAACAATCGCTTAGAACGACGTCAAAAACTCTGACAGTGACAGAATGGGAACACGGAGCTTCCTGGTTGGCTGGCTCCGCGGGGAGGCTACTGCACGCGCTCAGAACGCGGGGAGGCTACTGCACGCGCTCAGAACGCGGGGAGGCTACTGCACACGCTCAGAACGCGGGGAGGCTACTGCACGCGCTCAGAAAGGAAAAGTTTACTTTTTAATTTTTTTCTGTCGTTTGAATTTTCTTTTTTTGCTCATTTGCATTTTTGTGCCGGGAGAACAGAACAGGGACAAAAGTATAAGTACTCGAGTAAATACTAAAATGATTCAAAAGGACAAAAGTACCAATAGGTATCGTATCTTGCGTCCGGAATTCAAAATGGACTTGAGTAAAAGTATAAAAGTATTGGTATCAGAATGTACTTAAAGTACCAAAAGTAAAAGCACTGAAATGTTTGAAAATAGCAGATCTACAAGCTCACAACGCGTCGCAGCTTGTAGATCGGCTATTTTCAAATAGCCTATCTACTGTATAAAATAGGGCTAAAGTGGTTAATTTATGTTTTATAATTCATATAATATAATATTAATTTATATCTGCAAAGTAACTAGTACCTCAAGTTTTCTAATAATTGTAGTGGAGTAAAAGTACAATATTTGAGATGTCATGGAGTAGAAGTAAAAGTATAAATGTGTGTGTAGCCTACAGTATGTGTGTGTGTGTGTGTGTGTGTGTGTGTGTGTGTGTGTGTGTGTGTGTGTGTGTGTGTGTGTGTGTGTGTGTGTGTGTGTGTGTGTGTGTGTGTGTGTGTGTGTGTGTGTGTGTGTGTGTGTGTGTGTGTGTGTGTGTGTGTGTGTGTGTGTGTGTGTGTGTGTTTTCAAAAATCGTGAACACTTTCGTAAATCTTTTCACATAATGTATTTTCAAAGCGAAGATTTTTAACTAAAATCTTTGCTTTTGGGGGGTCCCTGGAACAACATATTTTGAGATGGTGTTTCAGAAAAACTGTTAGGATTTAGTCTAGAAGACATTAAAGAATCCCCCCGGAAGCAAAGATTTGAGTTACAAATGTTCGCTTTAAAAAAACATACAGTATTCAAAGATATCCAAAAATGTTCACGATTTTTCAAAAATAGCAGATCTACAAGCTCACAACGCGGCACTCGGTGCCGCGCTGTGAGCTTGTAGATCTGCTATTTTTGAATAGCCCAAAGAAATGTAAAAATGACACAGATGCCTTCCAGGTCTGAGTGGTTTAAAGGTTTCGTCTTGTTTGCTTTTCTCCTAAGAATAAACATCTCTTCTTCCTCTAAAGAATGTATGTGTGTGTGTGTGTGTGTGTGTGTGTGTGTGTGTGTGTGTGTGTGTGTGTGTGTGTGTGTGTGTGTGTGTGTGTGTGTGTGTGTGTTGTTGTCCCCTTCAGGAAACACTAACCTTCCTCTCTGCCTGACCTACTTGTTGTTAACTAGTTATACGAACGCTTGTTTTCTATTGTTGTATTGTTTACTGGATCTTGTTTAGTCGATACACTTATTTGTTTTAGCTCATGCTCATTTAATTTAGCTATTTTGTCTCATCTGTTTAAGGAAATAGGTAGCTGATATATTGCACTTTTACCTTAGCGCTTGGTATACTCTTGGTTGCTTGTTTTTGCAGAAAATGCACTAAAGACTTCTGGTGATTAGTAGTTTTCGTTCCCTACCTGTTGAATACACTTATTGTAAGTCGCTTTGGATAAAAGCGTCTGCTAAATGACTGTAATGTAATGTAATGTAATGTAATGTAATGTAATGTAATGTAATGTGTGTGTGTGGCTTGTAAAAATCTGTAGTTGCGGATTGCATTTTTTTTGGGAGGGGCTTGTTTCTAAAGTGTAGTTTTTTATTTATTATCATATGATGATGATGAAAGATTATGGTAACTAATACTGTACTGATAATAATGTAACGATGTAAAGTGTGTGATGTAAAGTATAATAATATAATAAAGTAACAATACTAATACTAATCCATACTTTTATGGGTGAACGGTGAACGATCGATCTGCATGTTTTGTGGCCCCCACCTTCACTTAATGCGGCCCCTCAGGTTAATATCAGAATAGTGATTATATTATTGATTTCAGCTGTTATGATTCTAAACATGCAAACATGACCCACTTTAATTACTTCAGTCTATATTAGTAGCTCAATGACTAGTATTAACATTATATTGTCTTTTTTATGTCCAATGTGTTTGTATTTAAGTTCATAAAGTTACATAAGTACTGAA
>NW_027660659.1:5000-12500 GCF_963280865.1 Gymnoscopelus braueri | reverse complement strand
GGACCCCTAGGGGGTCTCCGGAGTTACTACAGGGGGGCCGCCAAATCTTTTTGTGATTGGACATTTTGTTTCTACATTACCAACTATTCTGAGGGGAACTTTAGCTAAAAATAGCAGATCTACAATTTTCATCTCTGCCCGGTAACTACATCTATTTATTTCTACTGCTTTTGTTTTATGCATCCTAAAGTCATTTTCAATGGTGTAGAGTAACTAAGTAAATGTACTCAAGTACTGTACTTAAGCACAATTTTGAGGTATTTTTTACTTTACTGGAGTGTTTCCAATTTTCAGTACTTTTACTTCTACTCCACTACATCTCAGAGGCAAATACCATTATAACACTACAATTATTTGAAAACTTTAGTTACTAGTTACTTTGTAGATTTTGATTATTATTACAAAACATACATTAACCACTTCAGCCCTATATACAGCATTTCGGCCATTTGAAAATAGCAGATCTACAAGCTCACAATGCGTTGCACCTGTAGATCTGCTATTTTCAAATGATTTTGTCTGCATTTTATACATTTGAAAACTTGTGGAATGGGACATTCTGCATAATGAGTACTTTCTACTTTTGGTACTTTAAGCACATTTTGATACCAATACGTTCGTACTTTTACTCAAGTACATTTTGAATTCTCGACTTTTACTTGTAACAGAGTATTTCTTCATTGCAGTATTCATACTTTTACTTACAGTAAGTAAAACATATGAATTTTTTATAATTTATAATTGAATAATTGTGTTTCCTTTAAATAACGTTCTGTGTAAAGCTCAATGAAATGTGATCTATAAATAAAAACTGTCTTCAGGCCACATGTGATCTTGTAGATCAGCTTTCAGCAAAGAGGTTTGGTGTAGAGGGATAAAAAAGAGCAGACCAGGTACAGACTGAAAGTTCAAGTTTACTATGTATTGAGTTTAAATATCTGTCTCTCAGCTAAGGGGTCCCTGCTTCATCTGTCTCTCAGCTAAGGGGTCCCTGCTTCATCTGTCTCTCAGCTAAGGGGTCCCTGCTTCATCTGTCTCTCAGCTAAGGGGTCCCTGCTTCATCTCTCTCAGCTAAGGGGTCCCTGCTTCATCTGTCTCTCAGCTAAGGGGTCCCTGCTTCATCTGTCTCAGCTAAGGGGTCCCTGTTTCATCTCTCTCAGCTAAGGGGTCCCTGCTTCATCTGTCTCTCAGCTAAGGGGGTCCCTGCTTCATCTCTCTCTCAGCTAAGGGGTCCCTGCTTCATCTCTCTCTCAGCTAAGGGGTCCCTGCTTCATCTCTCTCTCAGCTAAGGGGTCCCTGTTTCATCTGTCTCTCAGCTAAGGGGTCCCTGCTTCATCTCTCTCTCAGCTAAGGGGTCCTTGCTTCATCTCTCTCAGCTAAGGGGTCCCTGCTTCATCTGTCTCTCAGCTAAGGGGTCCCTGCTTCATCTCTCTCAGCTAAGGGGTCCCTGCTTCATCTGTCTCTCAGCTAAGGGGTCCCTGCTTCATCTGTCTCAGCTAAGGGGTCCCTGCTTCATCTGTCTCAGCTAAGGGGTCCCTGCTTCATCTCTCTCAGCTAAGGGGTCCCTGCTTCATCTGTCTCAGCTAAGGGGTCCCTGCTTCATCTCTCTCTCAGCTAAGGGGTCCCTGCTTCATCTCTCTCTCAGCTAAGGGGTCCCTGCTTCATCTCTCTCTCAGCTAAGGGGTCCCTGTTTCATCTCTCTCTCAGCTAAGGGGTCCCTGCTTCATCTCTCTCTCAGCTAAGGGGTCCCTGCTTCATCTCTCTCTCAGCTAAGGGGTCCCTGCTTCATCTCTCTCTCAGCTAAGGGGTCCCTGCTTCATCTCTCTCTCAGCTAAGGGGTCCCTGCTTCCTCTCTCTCTCTCTCAGGCTGAAAAACCTTGAAGACAGCTGATCTAGAGGAACAGTTTAACCCAAAATGACTTTTCATATGTATTATATATTATCATATAGTTTGTATTACTCACCCCATGGAGACGTGAATTCATGGATATGTTTTAGTTTGTGTCTCATTCCTAAGACAATCATTGGTTGACCGTCAGCGGTTCCGGTAGGAGAGACAAAAGAGACACACAGAGTCTCCTTTGTGTCTCCTACGGAACCACTGGCTACCGGTCCGCTTCATCAAATTATTGTCTTAAGAATGAGAGAAAAACTAAAACATTATCCATGAATTGAAGTCTTCATGAGGTGACTCATCGGGGTGAACCGAGAAGCCATTGTTTAACAGAGAGGAAGTGAATCAACAAAAACATTAGAATACCTCGTTGACACTTCTCTGCGTCACTGGAGTGGAAAGAAGAAAAACTAAAGTTGAGACCAACTCAACTGGACTTTTAGCCAAGTGTTGACATCACTGTAGCCTGGTAAACCCTCCCTCCGGAAATCTAATTTCCATTTGATTCCAGGAGTGAGTCTGGCATGAAGGCTTGTATGGGCGTTTCTAGTGCATTACCAAATAACCGAGCCAATCAGCGTCCTCGCTCATTGTTTTGTGATTGACAGCGGGGGTAGGCCAATCAGGTGGAACCAGAGTGGTTCACACGTCATTAATCAATACACCTTTCATACAAGCTGCTCATTAACATCAAAGACAAACCAATTACTCCTGGTGATAATCACTGCAGCCTAAAGTGGCTTAATTGGACATCAAAGGGCCACTTGGACATCAAAGCTACATTACTCCCGCCCAGCTCCAGCCCACAGCCAAATTGCCCATATAGGTCTGCAGGCCAGACTCACTCTCAAAATAAATACAAATGAGATTTCTGGAGGGAGGGTTTACCAGGCTAACATCACTGCAGTAGGAGTGACTTCTCAAACTAACTGGCTCTGACCCCAGCGTGTAGTGACACACACACACACACACACACACACACACACGTATGCACGCACGCACACACATTAAGTGCTAGGTGTGAGGTCTAGTATCACCCTACATCGGCTATAAGGTAAACGATGAATCAGCGGTGATGCAACTTTGATGATGGAGAAGGACACTATATTTCACACTCACTCCAGAGGGACACATTACATACTGTCTCTCCGTATTTTAACTTTTTTCGGCATTCTATGTCACACTAAAGTAGCAAAAATAGCAGATCTACAAGCTCAAAACGCGTCGCAGTGCGACGCGTTTTGAGCTTGTAGATCTGCTATATTTGAATTGGAATTCTGAAAAGTAACATTTTTACTTCATTTCAAATGCATTTAGTTATACTTATGGTAACTTTATGAACTTAAATACAAATACATTGGACATAAAAAGACAATAGAATGTTAATACTAGTCATTAAGCTACTAATATAGACTGAAGTCATTAAAGCGGGTCATGTTTGCATGTTTGGAATCATAACAGCTGAAATCAATAATATTTCAGTATTCTGATATTAACCTGCGGGCCACATTAAGTGAAGGTTTGATTTGATTGATTGAATATTTTATTAGGCAAAAATGAAGAACAGCACAATTAGATTTAAAATACTTTGTCTAAAAGGTCCATTCAAAAAAGTCCTTGCGTCTTGTTTCCATTGAGGTCCTTGGTATTCAATTCATAGTCATATATAGTGGCACCAACAGTTCAAATATCACAAATATCAACACAAAAATACAGAATAAAATAAAACTATATGTACAAAAAAAAAAAAACCTCCTCTTTTGGCCTCCAGAAAGGTGAGTTTTTAGGGCTGTTTTAAAGGACCCAGCGAACTGCATTTTTGGAGGGATGGGGTCAGACTATTCCATACCTGGGTGGCAGTGCTGTAGAAGGAGAATTTGCCCATGTTTGTTTTATGGGTGGGTGGAACCATTGTAAATTTGTAAAGTTGGGATCATCCTTGACATGAAAACAAATGAACTACCACTGTACTCACTGTGTGCGGTCGCAGGTCTCATCCACCAGGGGGCGGTGTAACGATGACGTTTGACCACATTGACCACAGTATGAACGTGTCGGAGGTCTTCCTCATCTACTCCACCTACACCACCATCATCATCCTCAAGATGATGATGATGTCATTCCTGACCGCCTTCTTCCGCGGCTCGCGAGGGGTAAAGACACATTAAGTAATCTGATTACACCAAGTAATCTGTATCTAAAGACACACTAAGTCATCTGATTACACTAAGTAATCCGAGTCTAAAGACACAATACGTAATATGAATCTAAAGACACACTATGTAATCTATATCTAATCTATCTATATCTATATATATATATATATATATACAGTGGTGTAAAGTAACGAAGTATATTTACTCAAGTACTGTACTTAAGTACAGTTTTGAGGTAATTTTACTTTAATGGAGTATTTCCAAAAGTCTATACTTTTACTTCTACTCCACTACATCTCAGAGGCAAATATTGTACTTTTACTCCACTACAATTATTTGAAAACTTTCGTTACTAGTTACTAGTTACTAGTTACTTTGTAGATTTTGATTATTATTACAAAACATATATTAACTACTTCAGCTCTATATACATTTCGACCATTTGAAAATAGCAGATCTACAAGCTCACAATGTGTCGCGATGCGACGCATTGTGAGCTTGTAGATCTGCTATTTTCAAATGAGTGTTATACATGACAACTTGAAATGGGACATTCTGCATAATGAGCACTTTTACTTTTGGTACTTTAAGTACAATTTGATGCCAATACTTTTGTACTTTTACTCAAGTACATTTTGAATTCCGGACTTTTAGTATTTCTATATTGCAGTATTGATACTTTTACTTAATTACAAAATATGAGTACTTTTTCCACCACTGTATATATATTATATATATATATATATATATATATATATATATATATATATATATATATATATATATAATATTGTGTCATCCTCCAGGCCTTTGAGAACACAGAAGACATCGCAGAGAAAACCCGGGAGGACAAATACAAGCTGTTACGAACCCACCCGGATGTGGAGCGAGTCAGAAGGTCAGATTATACACATAATAACTATTATTATCAGTGGACAAAGTACTCAAATGTTTTACTTAAGTAAAAGTATCAATACTGCGATATAGAAAATACTCTGTTTCAAGTGAAAGTCAGGAATTCAAAATGTTACTTGAGTAAAAGTACAAAAGTATTGGCATCAAAATGTACTTAAAGTACCAAAAGTAAAAGTACTAAAAATGTAATGTTTGAAAATAGCCGATCTACAAGCTCACAACGCGTCGCAATGCGACGCGTTGTGAGCTTGTAGATCTGCTATTTTCAAATAGCCTAGGTATAAAATAGGGCTGAAGTGGTTCATGTATGTTTTATAATATAATAATTTATATCTGCAAAGTAACTAGTAACTAAAGTTTTCAAATAATTGTAGTGCAGTAAAAGTACAATATTTGCATCTGAGATGTAGTGGAGTAGAAGTACGTATTGGAAATTGGAAATATTCAAGTAAAGTACAAATACCTAAAAATTGAACATAAATACAGTACTTGAGTAAATGTACTTAGTTACTTTACACCACTGATTATTATTATTATTATTATTATTTATTATTAATGTAGCAGCTTCCAAAACAGAGTTAAAGGGACTACACCATGAATTTTAACTTTTTCTTCTTTTTTGTGTGTTTTTGGTCTCCCCTACCTCTCTTCTATCCCCAAAAATACCCCAGTTTGAACACTCAGGCTTTCACAGCAAATCTGGGGTTTTCTGTAAATTGGTCTCAAAACAGGCCAAACTGATTTGGCCCCAAAAGTGACGTCACTAGCGGTACAATCCTTCCCGTTTTTCAGTAAAAAAAAAAAAGATTATTATTATTATTTATTTTTTTACTTTTTCCACTCAGAACCAGGAGATAACATGCATACAAACTGGCTCAATAGCGCCACGTGCCAAACAGGACGATGTGGTATTGCAGGTGAAAGTGCTTTATAAGCCAGAGAGAAGTTAGTTGGAATGAGTATATCTATATATATATGTATATAATATATTATATATATCTGAGGCTTGATTTAGGCTCAAACCTTTTGAAAAACGTTTGAGGGACATAAACAATATGATATTAAATATTAAATATATATTTGTTTAATTCATGGTGTCGATCCTTTAAAAAAACCTGCTTTACAGAAAATATTATAATATATTCCAATAACAGAAAGCGATGTTCTGATTGGTCCTTTCTCTTCCAGATGTCACCAGAACGACCTGGAGAACGTCATTCCCTTCGTTCTGATTGGTCTGCTGTATTCTCTGACCGGTCCGGACGTGTCCAGCGCCCTGATCCACTTCCGGGTGTTCGTGGCGTCTCGGCTCTGTCACACGGTACGTAAAGTAACCGAGTACATTTACTCTCAAGTACTGTACTTAAGTACAATTTTGAGGCACTTTTACTTTTCTGGAGTATTTCCAATTGTCTATACTTTTACTTCTACTCCACTACATCTCAGAGGCAAATATTGTACATTTACTCCACTACATCTCAGAGGCAAATATTGTACTTTTACTCCACTAAAACTTTAGTCACTAGTTACTTTGCAGATATAAATTAACATACATCAACCACTTTAGACCTATTTCATACCTAGGCTATTTGAAAACAGCAGATCTACAATCTCACAACGCGTCGCGACACGTTGTGAGCTTGTAGATCTGCTGTTTTCAAACATTTTAGTACTTTTACTTTTGGTACTTAAGTACATTTTGATACCATTACTTTTGTACTTTTACTCAGGTAAATTTTGAATTCCGGACTTTTACTTGTAACAGAGTACATTCATTGCAGTATTGATACTTTTTCTTAAGTAAAACAATGTAATACTTTTTCCACCACTGAAGAAAACGGCACATTTTGTCCTAAAGTACTTTTAGTTTTACAATTTACAATGTAGGTATTTAGCAAACACCATCAAGGTTCTCAAAGTCAACAAGGACCCCAGGGGTCCTTGGGGGGGGGGGGGGGGGGGCGGGGGGACCAGGGGGTCTCCAGCGAAATGAGTTAATATAGCTTCACAATCATTTTAACCACATTATCCATATACTATACTTTGGTTATTCAAAAATAGCAGATCTACAAGCTCGTAGCCCCCCCCCCCCCCCCATATCATGTGAGGACCCCCCTGGGGGTCTCGACCCCACAGGTTGAGAACCACAGATTTAGATGGTTATATGACTATCATTTACATTATGTTTATGTGTTCCTCCCTCCACCAGGTGGCGTACGTGGCTCCTCTGCCTCAGCCCAGCAGAGTGCTGACCTGGTTGGTGGGGGTTCTGGTGACCCTGTCCATGAGCTACAGGGTGCTCCGGACCACCTTTCACCTTTAACCTTTCAACCCCGTAGATGATGCATGACACATGACAAGATCTTTTTAAAAAAAGGTTTAAAAAGATCTACAAGCTCACAGCGTGACGTGCTGTCAGCTTGTAGATCTGCTATTTTTGAATAGCCAACGCTAAAAATCAATTAAATGAAGTATCATCGGTAACACCTGTGAAGGAAGTAAGGAAGAGGCCCAATTTATTTTCAATAATATGGC
>NW_027660660.1:7500-17765 GCF_963280865.1 Gymnoscopelus braueri | reverse complement strand
CAAAGTCAATAGGCACCGACTGTAGATCAAAAAAGTAATCAATAGAATAATCGCAAGTAGAATAATTGGTAGTGGCAGCCCTACATGCATGTGTGGCAGGGGTAGCTTTTTCCCCCAAATTGTTGTTGTCCATTGTAGCCATCTGACTTATTGCCTGCCCACTGTCCACCCACCTTTTTCATTCAAATGCATGTTTTCTAACTGAACTGAAACACGGGGTTAAAAAAACACTTCACCCCATTTTCAACTCATCTTCATATAAGTGGTCCTCACCAGTGGTGGGTTCTACCGTCAGATGCTGTGTACGCCGTATACCTTGAGATTTTTTTTCGTCGCCACCGTACACCTTCAAAAACTGTTCAAAACAGCGTTTTTTACATTTAATTCATTATAGACGCGCGCATGCCGTGCGTGTGGGAGGCAGGGAATAAACATAGTATACCTTCATAAAAAAACTAGAACACAACACTGGTCCTCACTAATACACATTTTAAGATGGCACCATTTATGTCTACTCACTCTGTGTTTCGTTGATAGGTCGTGGACAGTTTAGAAACCTGCCTACCTTTGACATCATCGGTAGGCAGGTTTGGTCATTTAGAACAACTTTATTTGTTCATTATTAATGCAAGAACAATGGCTTCTACTTCTGCATGCAAACTTTCCAGGTAGAGACACACTGTAGTTTCTATTAGCTTGGAATCTCCATTGGTGATGTCACTGGTAGGCAGGTTTCTGAACTGTCCACACTCCACCAATGAGTGGCAGAACGAGTAGACAGAAATGGTGCCATTGTATAATGAACATTAGCGAGGATCAGTTAGTTATATGAAGATAAGGTTGAAAATGGGTGAAGTTTAAGTTACTTTTAAGTTTTTCTCAAAAAATCACAATTCATTTAACTCACCCCATGCAGTATATTGCTAATTATATTTGTTTTATTGTTGGGGGTTCTTGTTTGTTTTCTTTCAGACTGTTTCCATTGGTGGCTGCAGGGGCAGAACATTCTCACAAAGAGGAAGGCCATGGACCATGGCCAGGACATCAATAGAAAGGACAAGAAATTGTGTGTCTGTGTAGGGGGGGGTAATGCTTTATAGCGCCACCAGCAGGCCGATTTTTGCAAGACACATTTTTGGCTGCAACTTTACAGATGTTTTCCAAACATCACACACATCGGTATACAGTATCTCCATAGTCATGTAATCAAGACGGATCTGTCCAATTTTTCATATTCTCTCACTCTTTTCCAGTCATTTGAACACTGTGTGTGTGTTAGTGTGTTCCTCAGGTTGAAGTTCATGTATTTATGTGTTTATTTATACATTTATTTGTTATTTAAATGTTGTTTTTGAGGGTTTTTTATAAGTGTTTAATAAATTATTGTTATGTATGAAATTGATACATGATTATTTATGACTTTGTGGATTTTGCTCACTTTTATATAGGCTACTGTAGGCTACTGTTTTTTAAATATACCACGTGCTGTGGGCACCTGGCTGAAATTCACCATGATCATGCATCCTCTCCAGCAAAGTTGGTCACTGCATATCCAGAATACACCTGAATACACATAAATACCAGATAGCAGCTTAAACCATCATAAATACCAGCTACCAGCTTAAACCAGCTAAACCATCATAAATACCAGCTACCAGCTTAAACCAGCTAAACCATCAAAAATACCAGCTACCAGCTTAAACCATCAAAAATACCAGCTACCAGCTTAAACCAGCTAAACCATCATAAATACCAGCTACCAGCTTAAACCAGCTAAACCATCAAAAATACCAGCTACCAGCTTAAACCAGCTACCAGTTTAAACCAGCAAAACCTACCACCTTAAGCTGGTCAACCACCAAGACCAGCTTAAGGTGTGTTTTGGACGTCCAAAACACACCTTAAGGTGGTCAACCACCAAGACCAGCTAAAACCAGCTGGTCCAGCTTAGGCTGGTCTAAGCTGTTTTTTTCAGCAGGGTTATAGGCCTATATATGTTCACAAACCCATTCTGAAAGTGTATAAACTCCCCATAATTGTTATATTAACAAGTTATGCACCATCACAACCTAAGGCATGGGGGGGTCAAGGTTCTTTATGAACAACACTCATTGTCAACATCGGCTACATAGCCTAATATCGTCCATTTCCCCAAAAAATGTTTTAGGTTTTGGCTATCATGTTTAGGCCATCTTTCCCAACAGGTCTTTAGGATTTAGATATTAGAATGTAATATCTAAAATAACTAATAATTAGATCCATTGTCCATTTTCAATAAACATTACAGAATGTATAGCTACTGTCAACATTAGTCAAAACTCACTGCATAAATGCCCTCTTTAGACTTTTTCTTTTCCCATGCAGGCAAGAAAATTCAGCTCCATGGCTGTGGTCCTGCATGTGGACCATATTCTTTTCAAAATTATATTTGTGATTTAGTCCACACTGAAAGCGAATATTGTGCACTGCAGTGATTATTGATATTTCACCACAAATAAAAGATAACAAAATGAACCTGTGAGGCATATAATATCAATAGTTCTGATTTTTGTATCGTTTACTTGACAAGTCTGCAGTGTGTAAATACCTATGGTAAATTAGCTCAAATAAAAATAAAAAACGTAATCCCTATATTTGTTTTGCAGATATAAGCTACAAAAGCTACATGTGTTGCAATTGCATTGTGAGCTTGTATTTGATATGTTTGAAAATGATTGCCTAATGACGTGCCCAAAATAGGGACATCAGGGTAAAAGAGGTTGAAGTGAAGTTCAATAAATAGGCCTACCAACAAGGTTTTTTTTAAAGGTTACACCAGTGCTTATCAAATGATATGTACCCCTAGGGGAACGTAGAGGTACTACACAGGGTGCGGAAAGTGGAAAATGTATTGTATTTGCACTCTTATTTTTAATGATAAAACATGACACACGTTGTGTGAGCCTTCTGTTCTCAAACCTTTCTGGCTTCTGTACCCCGGGCCCTGTCCCTGATTTTTTTTTTTTTTTTTTTTATTGTCCTCGATTTTGTAACCCTTTTTTCACCCGGTGCCAATTTGCTAAGTGATCCTGGGCACTACACTCCCCCCACCAGCCTAGGGAGGCCAGGGCCGAGCTCATGCCTCCTTCAATGCATGAGAGCCAACTGACCTTCTTGTCACCTGACAGGGGGGAGTTTCCCTGGTTGGACGTAGCGCGTGGAAGGAACACGTTATTCCAACCAGTTCCCTTCCCCTCCATCAGGCGCCCGGCTGACCAGGGGGAGTATTAACTACCCTAGGAGACACGGGGAGAACATGCAAACTCCACACAGAGTAGGCCCTTTCGCTAACCCCACCTAGGGTATGGGCGCTGGTGACACGGAGGAGAAGACACGCCCCCAGCGCCCACAGCGTCCCCGACGGGAATCGAACCCAGGACCTTCTAGCTGTGAGGCGACAGTGAATCCAAGTAGGCCTATCCCTTTATTTACCCAACTACAACATTTTGCTTAGAAAACGGCAAGAGAAAACCATAGCTAGCACATGCATGGTGCTATAAATGAATGATAACCCTTTGAAGAATATAACATTACAAATAAGAAATGGACAAAAAAAGTTACTATTAGTGCGTCCTGGGCTGAATTATGTTCAAATTGTGGCCATAATATTTCAGTAAGTCCAGTTTTTATGTCAATATGTTCAAAATAAAACAGCATATAAGTATTGCCTTCTATTCAATGACCGTTATTTTATTTTATTTTATTTTATTTTATTTTATTTTATTTACACTGTATATACGTTAATCTATAAATGTATCCAAACTGGTCCACAGAGGTTACTGTACACTAACTACACCAGAACATGAGCCCTCAAAGTCCTATTAGTAGGGGGTACTAAGCACAAAAAATGGCCAAATCGTTACGCGGCGGATAAAAGCATGAAATTTGATACAGATGTCCCTTGGGTCATCCTAAAACATCCTAGAAGGGGTGCCCAAAAAAATCTTAAACAGGAAGTGACTTATGGACAAAATTCAAAATGGCCACCTAAACTGTTGACCGTTGACTCAAAAGACACCAAAAGAATCTCCAAAAAGCATAACATTTGGCACATATGTCCCTTGGGTCATCCTAAGACATCCTAGAAGGGGTGCCCAAAGGAATCTGAAACAGGAAGTGAGTTATTGACTAAATTGAAAATGGCCGCCTAGTGTTGTCGATTGACTCAAAAGACAACTAAAGAATCTCATAAAAGCATACAATTTGGCACACATGTCTTTTTGGTCATCCTAAGACATCCTAGAAGGGGTGCCCAAAGAAATCTTAAGCAGGAACTGAGTTATTGACAAAATTGAAAATGGCCGCCTACAGTGTTATCTATTGACTCAAAAGACAACTAAAGAATCTCATAAAAGCATACAATTTGGCATACATGTCCCTTGGGTCATCCCAAGACATCCCAGAAGGGGTGCCCAAAAAAATCTTAAACAGGAAGTGAGTCATTGACAAAATTGAAAATGACCGCCTACAGTGTTGTCGATTGACTCAAAAGACAACTAAAGAATCTCATAATGGCATACATGTCCCTTGGGTCATCCTAAGACATCCTAGAAGGGGTGCCTGAAATTATCTGAAACAGGAAGTGAGATATTGGCTAAATTGAAAATGGCTGTGTACAGTCTTGACAGATGATGCAAAAGACACTCATAAAAAATTATCTCATAAAAGCATGAAATTTGGTACAAATGTCCCTTGGGTGATCTGAATGCATCCTAAGGGGTGCCAAAAAAAGTTTGAATAGTCTCTCAATGGAAAACACTCCTCCCACACGGGCTGCACTGCTACAATATTCAAATCGAGCAGCCAATCTAGCATTTGGTCCAGAAGCCTGAAAGCTATGCAATCTCTACCATCTCCTGACAAATAAATTAAAGTCGCTGATTCGTGGACACCTTTATGGACACTCTTGCCAGAGGCTGCTTAAGTTTGTAGAGAACTCAAGTGTGGCTGCAAAGCTGAGCCCTTCTGTTCGAGAAAGTGTAGATGCTGGGTTACCTTGCAGAGCATTATGCCAATGTGCTGGTAATTGCGAAATGGCACACATGAATACATGTAGTTACTAAACACTAATCACAAAAAAACAGTAATGATCAAGAAGAAAATACATGAGAAGATAGAGTGTAAAACAAGCAAGAAGATGTAGAGTGCAAAATAAATAAGATGCAGAGAGTAAAATAAGAATATGCAGAGTAAGATAAGATGCAGAGTAAAATAAATGAGAATATGCAGAGAGTTAGATAAATAAAGAAGATTCAAAGAGTACAATAAAAAAATTATGCAGAAAGTAAAATAAATAAGTGATGTAGAAATGAAAACAGAAGGTAGACTACAAAATACGGCAAGTTATGCACTGCATAACCTGTCGTATTGAGTCTGCATAATATGCAGACTGCCATGGTCAACTGTTTAAACAGCCATTTAGAATTTCTTCAACATGGTCCCTTCCTAAAAAGTTTAATAAACAAGCAAACAAATAAATAACCCCTTCTAGGATATATTAAGAAGCACTCAATGTACGTACCAAATTATACACTTTTATGACGTCCCCTTATGTTTTCTTTTGTGTCAACTGCTTTTAGGCGGTCACTTCCTGTGTAAAACCTTTTTGGGCACCCCTTGTAGGATGCGTTCAGATCACCCAAGGGACATTTGTACCACATTTCATGCTTTTATGAGATTCTGTAGGTATCTTGCATCATCTTTCAACACTGTAGGCGGCCATTTTCAATTTAGTCAATAACTCACTTCCTGTTTCAGATTATTTTTGGCACCCCTTCTAGGATGTGTTAGGATGACCCAAGGGACATATGTGCCAAATTGTATACTTTTTGGAGATTCTATAGGCTTTTTGAGTCAATCGCCAACACTGTAGGCGGCCATTTTCAATTTAGTCAATAACTCACTTCCTGTTGAAGATTTTTTTGGGCACCCCTTCTAGGATGTTTTAGGATGACCCAAGGGACATCTGTATCAAATTTCATGCTTTTATCCGCCGCGTAACGATTTTTCACTTAGTACCCCCTACTATATACTCATTCGCCTGTCACCACTGTTTCTCAATCATCTGGCATTTTGCTGAGGTCAATCACATAATGATATCGATTTGTTCCATTCATGAGTCAGCTATATCACAGGTCAAAAACAGAATTGCATCTATTCCACTCATTATGTGAATCACGCACTTCATCATATGCACAGACCAAGGTTAATCATGTAATGACATCTATGTATTCCTGCAGTTTTCAAGGTTTCTCAGACTGTGGCTGATAACTCTCCGGGCCCACTTTGTCTCTTATTCCTGTGATTCTAAATCTTTTGAATTTCAAAGACCCACAGTTTGATATGCATTAGGCCACAGACCCCTGTGATACCATATATATATATACACAGTATATAATATTTTCTTAATCTCTTGGACCCCAGTGTGCACTGTAAAATTGTCTGCGTTGAGAGAGTACAAATGGAACCAAATGGAAGGGTCCAATTGATTCCATTTGCCCGCAAGGGTCTATTTGGACTCCTGCGGGGACCTGACATTGAGAACAGGTGCATCCTGCTTCTATCCTAGAAGTGACCTTCACTCTTCCACCTCTCTGTTTCTGTTCTGTTCTCTCTATCTGACAAAAGAAAATGGTTTATTCGACATACACTCTGAATGAAGGCATGCTCCAAATTAATGGGCATGGGGGAGAGTAAAAACAGCTACTGTAGGTGTGCTGAGCTGACCACCACTTATCAACCGCTGCTCAGTGACGTCATTTTGTAGTAATCCACCCACCCAGTTCGGTGGGTGGGTGGGTTTTGGAGTATGCAGCTGCCTTAAGTTTACTGTGCATTACAAAAACTAGAGGTTTTAGGAACATATTCCACAACAGTCGGACGCAGTAGCCTAACGACAAACTGTGTCTCTCTCCCTGTGCCTTTCTGTGTCTGGATGCATGCGTGCACAACATATTGAATAGCGTACTGTATATGCCTATATTCTGTTACGTTTAGTATGTTGGTGGTAACCAAAACGTGGGCGTTGACAGAGCGGTGTATCTCTGCCATTCGTGTGCACATGTTGTTTTTTGCTCAGAAAAACAATATGAGACAAAAAAAATGGCAGGATAGCACTTGACAGCATTACTTAAAACATGTATTTCCAAAGTGGTCCTCGATGTAAGGCAACAAATGTTAAGCACACACGGAAATATAAACAAACAAATATATTAAAAAAAACCTCTAATCTCACCTAAAACAAAAAATATACTACAATATACATGTATTGTGTTACAAGAGCCTCAGTAGCTCTGCCCACAAAGCCTCCTTCACTCTTTTTGTTAATTAATGTCCTTTGATTGGCTTTGTTTGGTGCTTAAAGGACAAGTCAGGACTAAATAACATATAGGCTCATTTTCCTACTTATATTGATTCCAAATGACTGGCCATGGGGTCTATTTGCAGAATCGCCCCTGTCGTCCAGTTTCCAGACAGTGGCAAATCTGCAAATAGACCCCATGGCCAGTCATCTGGGATCAATATAAGTAGGAAAATTAGCCAGACTTGTCCTTTAAGGGCAGATTACCAACCCACACACCGTGGAGGACTCAATCCCCTAGGACTCTCCGTTGTGCTGGGCAGTAAATTGTGCCACCCCAGCACCTCTCCATGTTTAGCATGTTGGTGTTAATTGAACATGGGCTTTAACTGTCTGTCCCGTGCACATGCGTCATAGGGGCACGGTCTCTGTTTGTGTGTGTGTGTCTCTCTACTGCAGGGCTCTTTTTCAGGCCAAGGACCCCCTAGCTCAGAGAGAGAGATGAAGCAGGGACCCCCCCCCCCCCCCCACTGCCTGTTGTATAAAATTGTGTTGCAGATTAAACCTTTTCATAGATTTCATAGATAGCTGGATTCATGTTTTCAGATAGTTAACCCTCAATATTTAGTCAACTTGACCGTTGGCTCTGTACTTGGTCTGCTCTTTTTCCCTCTACACAGACTCTCCGAAAATAGCCGATCTACAAGCTCACAACGCCTCGTAGCCCGAGGCGTTGTGAGCCATACCCTAGGTGGGGTTCCACACCTTTCTGTGTGGAATTTGCATGTTCTCCCCGTGTAAGTACCCTCACAAAAAAACATGCAGTAATCCTGGTCACTATACTGCCTCCCCCTGGTCAGCCGAGGCGCCTGATGGAGGGGAAAGGAACTGGTTGGAATAACGTGTTCCGTCCACGCGGTACGTCCAACCGGGGAAAGTCCCCCCTGTCGGGTAATAAGAAGGCTTGTTAGCTCTCATGCATTGAAGGATTCATGAGCTCGGCTCTGGGCTCTCCCTAGGCTGACACAGGGAGTGTAGCGCCCAGGATTACTTAGACAATTGGCAAATCATGGGATAAAAAAATAAATAAAATAAATGTTCCCCACCACACAAAGATCAGTAGGCAAAGATTTATTTTTTCATTGCAGTTGAAAAGGCTTTAGAAATCAGAGGGAAAAAAAACTGGCATGGCTCACTGGAGTGGATTTTTCAGTCAAAACATTTTAATACACGTTTGAAGGACCACGACAAAGACGTGTTTAACGTGTTGTAAAACCGAATGTCATGAAACCCTTTAATCCTTCAGTTTGCCACAGGTGAAGAAGACAAAGCAGATCCACAATCTCTCGTATAGATCGCAGCTTGTAGAGAAGCTATTTTCATGGAAGGGATGTGGTGTAGAGGGAGAAAAAAAAAGGGAGCGAGCCACGGATAGACCCCTGGGGAGAACCTCGGCAAAACACATAGGGTTTAAAGTGGTTAAGCCTTTCAGCTTGCAATAGCATGCCTTCCTGCAAGATGCAGTATAAGTTTGTTACATAAATCCACCGTATACGGAACACACCCTCCACCCTTTACTCTCCCGTTCCCATGCTCCATGATATAATTATACAGCTGAGTGGTTGCCAAGTAAGTAGTAGTACAACTAAGCCTGTTGTCACTAAGGATTTGAAAATTAGGTAGAAGATATAATAAGAGTTCTATGGGTTCAGTCACTAGTAAAAGGCACTAAAAGGCGGTGTGGTTTTTTTGGGGAGGGTTATTTAGCCCATTAAGACCGGGAAACGCAGGTCTGTGCAATTTTTTGATTTCTTTGGGCTATTCAAAAATAGCAGATCTACAAGCTCATAGCGCGGCACGAGCTTGTAGATCTGCAATTTGTTTTAAATGGTGACAATTTGTGCAAATCTTTGAATATATATATATATTTTTTAAAGCGAACGTTTGTAACTCAAATCTTTGCTTCTGGGGGAGGGTCCCTGGAACGAAATATTTTTAGATGGGGGTCCGCAGCCAAATACATATCATTTCGGGGGTCCTTGACATGAAAAAGTTTGAGAGCCACTGATATAGCAACATACGTTATTATTTTTTCAAAATAAAAATGTTAGGATTTAGAAGACATTTTGTAGAATCGTCCCTGCAGGCCTCAATGGGTTAAATTAGCCTATCATGCCCATAGCCTGACCAAAACCCATCGCTTCTATAATCACTCTGCATCCTATAAAAGTCGGGTCCAATGTTCTCTCTGACCATGATGCAGCCAGGGACCGGTTTGGTGTGTCCGAGCAAAAAAAGGCTGCGCCTTTAAATTTTTCATCTTCCTTCATAATTTGACCTGTCCCCTAGCCAGGGGCGTGGAGCCAGCATGGGCTATTTTTAGGTCCTAAGCTCTGACGACTCGCGGCTACAGAGACACAGACAGAAGGAGTTTTTCTTTTTTTCTCCTTTTTTTTTTTACTGTGTTGTTTCAGCTGGACAAACATTTAACCCCTCAAATCCTTTTCCAGCACAGCAACAACAGCCCGGCCGCTGCTGCAGGAAATGCTGCAGCTTGCTATAGGCTCACTCTCCAGACATAAAACAACTTTAGGAGGTCATGTTCAATATATGGGGCCTCTGTGGCACTTGTAAAAAATGGGGGGGGGAATGGGGGGGGGAACCCAAATCTAATTTGGTTCCTCTCTGCTTGTTAATCTCAGAGCTAGAACTAATCAGGCAAAGCATAAATCTTTGTCCCCAGTAATCCGATGGCTACAAAGACACTACTGTATGCTATCGTTTTTCAGAGAATAAATTTAGAAACAAAAGGAGAAGCCATTAATAATTATCGAAATCTCGCCTATAGGCAACATAATCCCTGTTAAATAGCATTAGGAAAGCAAGTGATGATGAGGTTTGGGCTTGCCGTTGCGTGCAGGGATAA